>NW_027040312.1:69213-89213 GCF_034236695.1 Oncorhynchus nerka | reverse complement strand
TCTCTCTCTCCATCCTTTTCTCTCTCTCATCCATCCTCTCTCTCTCTCTCTCTCCATCCTCCTCTCTCTCCATCCTCTCTCTCTCTCTCCTTCTCTCTCTCTCCATCCTCTCTCTCTCTCTCTCCATCATCTCTCTCTCTCTCATCCTCTCTCTCTCTCCATCCTCTCTCTCTCTCCATCCTTCTCTCTCCATCCTTTTCTCTCTCTCCCTCCATCCTTCTCTCTCTATCCTTTTCTCTCTCTCTCCATCCTCTTCTCTCTCTCTCCATCCTTTTCTCTCTCTCACTCCATCCTCTCCTCTCTCTCTCCATCCTCTCTCTCTCTCCATCCTTCTCTCTCTCTCCATCCTTTTCTCTCTCTCTCCATCCTCTCTCTCTCTCTCCATCCTTCTCTCTCTCCTTCTCATCCTTCTTCTCTCTCTCTCCATCCTCTTCTCTCTCTCTCCATCCTCTCTCTCTCTCTCCATCCTCCATCCTTCTTCTCTCTCTCTCTCCATCCTTTCTCTCTCTCTCCTTTCTCTTCTCTCTCTCTCCATCCTTTTCTCTCTCTCCATCCTTCTCTCTCTCTCCATCCTCTCTCTCTCCATCCTCTTCTCTCTCTCTCCATCCTTTCTCTCTCATCCATCCTTTTCTCTCTCTCCATCCTTTCTCTCTCTCCATCCTCTTCTCTCTCTCATCCATCCTCTCTCTCCATCCTCTCTCTCTCTCCATCCTCTCTCTCTCTCTCCTTTTCTCTCTCTCCCATCCTCTCTCTCTCTCTCCATCCTTCTCTCTCTCTCCATCCTTTCTCTCTCCATCCTCTCTCTCCATCCTTTTCTCTCTCTCTCTCCATCCTTCTCTCTCTCTATCCTTTTCTCTCTCTCCATCCTCTTCTCTCTCTCTCCATCCTTTTCTCTCTCTCTCCATCCTCTCTCTCTCTCTCCATCCTTTTCTCTCTCTCTCCATCCTCTCTCTCTCCATCCTTCTCTCTCCATCCTCTCTCTCTCTCTCTCTCCATCCTTTTCTCTCTCTCCATCCTTCTCTCTCTCTCCATCCTCTCTCTCTCCATCCTTCCATCTCTCTCTCTCTCCATCCTTCTCTCTCTCTCCATCCTCTCTCTCTCCATCCTCTCTCTCTCTCTCCATCCTTCTTCTCTCTCTCCATCCTTCTCTCTCTCTCCATCCTTCTCTCTCTCTCCTCCCATCCTCTCTCTCTCTCTCCATCCTTTTCCTCTCTCTCCATCCTTCTCTCTCTCTCCATCCTTCCTCTCTCTCTCTCCATCCTCTCTCTCTCTCCATCCTCTTCTCTCTCTCCATCCTTTTCTCTCTCTCTCCATCCTCTCTCTCTCTCTCTCCCTCTCTCTCTCTCCATCCTTTTCTCTCTCTCTCCATCCTTTTCTCTCTCTCCATCCTCTCTCTCTCTCTCTCTCCATCCTTTTCTCTCTCTCCTCTCTCATCCTCCATCCTTCTCTCTCTCTCCATCCTTCTCTCTCTCTCCATCCTCTTCTCTCTCTCTCCATCCTCTTTCTCTCTCTCTCATCCTTTCTCTCTCTCTCCATCCTTTCTCTCTCTCTCTCTCCATCCTTCCCTCTCTCTCCATCCTTTCTCTCTCCATCCTTCTCTCTCTCCATCCTTTTCTCTCTCTCTCCATCCTTTCTCTCTCCTCTCTCCATCCTCTCTCTCTCTCCATCCTTTTCTCTCTCTCTCCTCCCATCCTCTCTCTCTCCATCTCCATCTCCATCCTTCTCTCTCTCTCCATCCTCTCTCTCTCTCTATCCTCTTCTCTCTCCATCCTTTCTCTCTCCATCCTTTTCTCTCTCTCTCCATCCTCTCTCTCTCTCTCCATCCTTCTCTCTCTCTCCATCCTCTCTCTCTCTCCATCCTTTCTCTCTCTCTCCATCCTTTTCTCTCTCTCTCCATCCTTTCTCTCTCTCCATCCTCTCTCTCTCTCCATCCTCTCTCTCTCTCTCCATCCTCTCTCTCTCTCTCTCCATCCTTCTCTCTCCATCTCTCTCTCCATCCTCTCTCTCTCTCTCTCCATCCTCTCTCTCTCTCTCCCATCCTTTTCTCTCTCTCTCCATCCTTTCTCTCTCTCCATCCTTCTCTCTCTCTCCTTCTCTCTCTCTCCATCCTTTTCTCTCTCTCCATCCTCTCTTCTCTCCATCCTCTCTCTCTCTCCATCCTCTCTCTCTCTCCATCCTTCTCTCCTCTCTCTCTCTCCATCCTCTCTCTCTCATCCTTCTCTCTCTCCATCCTTTTCTCTCTCTCTCCATCCTCTTCTCTCCATCCTCTCCATCCTCCATCTCTCTCTCTCCATCCTTTCTCTCTCTCTCTCTCTCATCCTCTCTCTCTCTCTCATCCTTCTCTCTCTCTCCATCCTCTCTCCATCCTCTTTCTCTCTCTCCTCTCCATCCTCTCTCTCTCTCCATCCTTTTCTCTCTCTCCATCTCTCTCCATCCTCTCTCTCATCCTCTCTCTCTCCATCCTTTTCTCTCTCTCTCCATCCTCTCTCTCTCTCTCCATCCTTCTCTCTCTCTCTCCATCCTCTCTCTCTCTCCATCCTTCTCTCTCCATCCTCTCTCTCTCTCTCTCTCCATCCTTTCTCTCTCTCTCTCTCCATCCTTCTCTCTCTCTCCATCCTTTCTCTCTCTCTCTCCATCCTCTCTCTCTCTCATCCATCCTTCTCTCTCTCTCCATCCTCCTCTCTCTCTCTCTCTCTCATCCTTCTCTCTCTCCATCCTCTCTCTCTCCATCTCTCTCTCTCTCCATCCTTCTCTCTCTCCATCCTTTTCTCTCTCTCCATCTCTCCATCCTCTCTCTCTCCTCTCCATCCTCTCTCTCTCTCCTCTCTCTCTCTCTCCATCTCTCTCTCTCCATCCTTCTCTCTCTCTCCATCCTTTTCTCCATCCTCTCTCTCTCTCTCTCCATCCTTCTCTCTCTCTCCATCCTTCTCTCTCTCTCCATCCTCTTCTCTCTCTCTCCATCCTTTTCTCTCTCTCTCCATCCTCTCTCTCTCTCCATCCTCTTTCTCTCTCTCTCCATCCTCCATCCTTTCTCTCTCTCTCTCCATCCTCTCTCTCTCTCATCCTTTTCTCTCTCTCTCCATCCTTCTCTCTCTCTCCATCCTTTTCTCTCTCTCTCCATCCTCTCTCTCTCTCTCCATCCTTTTCTCTCTCTCTCCATCCTCTTCTCTCTCTCCATCCTTCTCTCTCTCTCCATCCTCTCTCTCTCTACATCCTTCTCTCTCCATCCTTTTCTCTCTCTCCATCCTCTCTCTCTCTCCATCCTTCCCTCTCTCTCCATCCTCTCTCTCTCTACATCCTTCTCTCTCTATCCTTTTCTCTCTCTCTCCATCCTCTTCTCTCTCTCTACATCCTTTTCTCTCTCTCTCCATCCTCTCTCTCTCTCTCTCCATCCTCTCTCTCTCTCCATCCTTTTCTCTCTCTCTCCATCCTTCTCTCTCTCTCCATCCTTCTCTCTCTCTCTCCATCCTTCTCTCTCTCTCCATCCTCTCTCTCTCTCCATCCTCTCTCTCTCTCCATCCTCTCTCTCTCTCCATCCTTCTCTCTCTCTCCATCCTTTCTCTCTCTCTCCATCCTCTTCTCTCTCTCCATCCTCTCTCTCTCTCTCCATCCTTTTCTCTCTCTCTCCATCCTCTTCTCTCTCTCCATCCTTCTCTCTCTCTCTCCATCCTCTCTCTCTCTCCATCCTTCTCTCTCTCTCCATCCTCTCTCTCTCTACATCCTTCTCTCTCCATCCTTTTCTCTCTCTCCATCCTCTCTCTCTCTCCATCCTTCATCCTCTCTCTCCATCCTCTCTCTCTCTCTCCATCCTTCTCTCTCTCCATCCTTTTCTCTCTCTCTCTCCATCCTCTCTCTCTCTCTCTCTCATCCTTTCTCTCTCTCTCTCCATCCTTCTCTCTCTCTCCATCCTTCTCTCTCCCATCCTTTTCTCTCTCTCCATCCTTCTCTCTCTCTCCATCCTTCTCTCTCTCTCTATCCTTTTCTCTCTCTCCATCCTCTTCTCTCTCTCTCCATCCTTTTCTCTCTCTCTCCATCCTCTCTCTCTCTCTCCATCCTCTTCTCTCTCTCTCCATCCTTTTCTCTCTCTCTCCATCCTTTTCTCTCTCTCTCCATCCTTTCTCTCTCTCTCCATCCTTTCTCTCTCTCTCCATCCTTTTCTCTCTCTCTCCATCCTCTTCTCTCTCTCCATCCTTCTCTCTCTCTCCATCCTCTCTCTCTCTCTCCATCCTTCTCTCTCTCTCCATCCTCTCTCTCTCTACATCCTTCTCTCTCCATCCTTTTCTCTCTCTCTACATCCTTCTCTCTCCATCCTTTTCTCTCTCTCCATCCTTCCCTCTCTCTCCATCCTCTCTCTCTCTACATCCTTCTCTCTCTATCCTTTTCTCTCTCTCTCCATCCTCTTCTCTCTCTCTCCATCCTTTTCTCTCTCTCTCCATCCTTCTCTCTCTCCATCCTTCTCTCTCTCTCCATCCTTCTCTCTCTCCATCCTTTTCTCTCTCTCTCCATCCTTCTCTCTCTCCATCCTTCTCTCTCTCCATCCTTTTCTCTCTCTCTCCATCCTTCTCTCTCTCTCCATCCTTCTCTCTCTCTCCATCCTTCTCTCTCTCTCCATCCTCTCTCTCTCTCTCTCCTCTCTCTCTCTCTCCATCCTTCTCTCTCTCTCCATCCTTCTCTCTCCATCCTCTCTCTCTCTCTCTCCATCCTTCTCTCTCTCTCCATCCTCTCTCTCTCTCTCTCTCTCTCTCTCTCTCTCTCTCTCTCTCTCTCTCTCCATCTCTGTTTCTCCCTGTGGAGAAATCTGTGTGTGTTGTGTCGGCAGAGAGGCGAGGCGTGTGACACTCACGCTCCGTCAAGCGTCTGTCTTTAATGAGAGACCCAGGGGACAGAGACCTGACACACACACACACACACACACACACACACACACATATAAACAAGTGATTTTGGGGGGAGAGATATAAAGTGAAAGACTTGCCCTCTCTCTCTCTCTCTCTCTCTCTCTCTCTCTTCTCTCTCTCTCTCTCTCTCTGTCTCTCTCTCTCTGTCTCTCTCTGTCTCTCTCTCTCTGTCTCTCTGTCTCTCTCTCTCTCTGTCTCTCTCTCTCTGTCTCTCTCTCTCTCTCTCTCTCTGTCTCTCTCTCTCTCTGTCTCTCTCTCTCTCTCTCTCTCTCTCTCTCTGTCTCTCTCTCTCTCTCTCTCTCTCTCTCAGTAGGAGTCTTTTAGATAATAGGAGTAGCCCGCTGCGCCTGTGACATTTTCAATTTCCCACCGGGAGGTGAAGACGCTTAGAGAGCGCTGTCACAACTCCTGGAAAACTGTCAGACGCTCCGGAGAGAATGTTTTAGACACAGTTTTACAGAGAGATGGAGTGGGTGGGAGAGAGAGAGAGAAAGAGGGAGAGATGGAGGGAGGGGGAGAGAGAGCGAGAGCTTTAGACACAGTTGGATTGGGGAGAGATGTTCTCCTCTCTTCCCCGCCCTCTCTCTGCATCCGTTTGATAAAAACCAGTTCCACCACACACACACACACACACACACACACACACACACACACACACACACACACAGACACACACACACACACAGACACACACACACACACACACACACACACACACACACACACACATACACACACATACACACACACACACACACAGACATACACACACACACACACACACACACACACAGACAGACACACACACACACAGACACACACACACACACACAGAGAGTTCATGTGCTTTCTGTTTCACTGATTGATAATATTCTCTCCTCAGGCCTGCCCAGAGATATGGAGACAGTACCACATCACGGTAAGACTGTGTGTGTGTGTGTGTGTGTGTGTCTGTGTGTGTGTGTGTGTCTGTGTGTGTGATATAGACCTCAGCCTAAGAGAAAAGAGCAGCTTGTTTGTCAATTAAAAGACGTGATAAAGCATGAAATGGGCTGCCAACAACCTCACGGGAGCAGACTGTGTCTGTGGACAGGGGTGGTCTGTCTGTCTGTCACTCTCCTCTATGGAGATTAATTAGCCTGCTCAGTTTAATGGAAGGAGCTGCTTCATTAGACTACTGGAGGAGAGAGGAGGAGGGAGGGAGGGAGGGAGGGAGGGGAGGAGGGAGGGAGGGAGGGAGGGAGGAGGAGGAGAGGGAGGGAGAGGAGGAGGGAGGGAGGGAGGGAGGGAGGAGGAGGGAGAGGAGGGAGGGAGGAGGAGGAGGGAGAGGAGGAGGAGGGAGGGGAGGAGGGAGGAGGAGGAGGAGGGAGAGGAGAGGGGAGGAGGAGGAGGAGGGAGAGGAGAGGAGGGAGGAGAGGGAGGAGGGAGGAGGAGGAGGGAGGAGAGGAGGGAGGAGGGAGGGAGGAGGGAGGGAGGAGGAGGAGGGAGGGAGAGGAGGAGGGAGGGGAGGAGGAGGGAGATAGAGAGGAGGAGGAGGAGGGGAGGGAGGGAGAGGAGGGAGGGAGGAGGGAGGGGAGGGAGGAGGGAGGGAGGGAGAGGAGGAGGGAGGGAGAGGAGGAGGGAGAGGAGGAGGGAGGGAGAGATAGAGGAGGGAGGGAGGAGGAGGGGAGGGAGGGAGGGAGGGAGGAGGGAGGGGAGGGAGGGAGAGAGGAGGAGGGAGAGAGGAGGGAGGAGAGAGGGAGAGGAGGAGGAGGGAGGGAGGGAGGGAGGAGGGAGAGGAGGAGGAGGGAGGGAGAGGAGGAGGAGGAGGGAGAGAGGAGGAGGAAGAGGAGGGAGAGGAGGAGGGAGAGAGGAGGGAGGGGAGAGGAGGAGGAAGAGGAGGAGGAGAGGAGGAGGGAGGGAGAGAGGAGAGGAGGGAGAGAGAGGAGGGAGGAGAGGAGAGGAGGGAGAGGAGGGAGAGAGGAGGAGGGAGGGAGAGAGAGAGGGAGAGGAGAGAAGAGAGAGGGAGGAGGAGGAGGAGAGAGGAGGGAGAGAGAAGAGGAGGGAGGGAGAAGAGGAGGGAGGGAGGGAGAGAGGGGGAGGGAGAGAGAGGGAGGGGGAGGGAGGGAGAGAGAGGAGGGGGAGGGAGGGAGAGAGAGGAGGAGGGAGAGAGGAGGAGGGGCTGAGGAGGAGGGGAGGGGAGGAGGAAGAGGAGGAGGAGGGAGGAGGAGGGAGGGAGAGAATTAGGAGGGAGAGGAGGTTTCACTCAGGGGAGGAGGAGGAGGAGGGAGAGAGGAGGGAGGGAGAGAGGAGGAGGGAGGGAGAGAGAGGAGGGAGAGAGGAGAGAAGAGGAGGGAGGAAGGAGGAGGAGGGAGAGAAGAGGAGGGAGGGAGAAGAGGAGGGAGGGAGAAGAGGAGGGAGGGAGGGAGGGAGAGAGAGGGGGAGGGAGAGAGAGGAGGGTGGAGGGAGGGAGAGAGAGGAGGGTGGAGGGAGGGAGAGAGAGGAGGAGGGAGAAGAGTGGAGCAGGTCGAGGGGAGGGAAAGGGGGAGAGGAGAGAAGGGAGGGAAAGGGGGAGAGGAGAGGAGGAGGGAGGGAGAGAAGGGAGATCCTGCTGAGAGTTGCTGCTGGAGACGCTTCATGTTTATGTGAGTTTTTTTTTTAATGTTTCCACTCAGGGGTTTTCCTTCAGCGATGTCCGGCAGCCAATCAGGCTCTCTGTTTGTTTCCACTCAGGGGTTTTCCTTCAGCGATGTCCGGCAGCCAATCAGGCTCTCTGTTTATGTTTCCACTCAGGGCTTTTCCTTCAGCGATGTCCGGCAGCCAATCAGGCTCTCTGTTTATGTTTCCACTCAGGGCTTTTCCTTCAGCGATGTCCGGCAGCCAATCAGGCTCTCTGTTTATGTTTCCACTCAGGGCTTTTCCTTCAGCGATGTCCGGCAGCCAATCAGGCTCTCTGTTTATGTTTCCACTCAGGGGTTTTCCTTCAGCGATGTCCGGCAGCCAATCAGGCTCTCTGTTTATGTTTCCACTCAGGGCTTTTCCTTCAGCGATGTCCGGCAGCCAATCAGGCTCTCAGTTACTGCCGGCTACATTTCCCACTTCGTATTAAACTCCTTTATATTTAAAACTCGTCCGTCGAACTCGATTCCCTCTGGAATAAAACCATCTGCATCTCGTAGCTGTTGACTGGTGCCTGTCAGTCACAAAGCCAGCGATGACAGGGAAACGAAGGGAGAGGTTCCACTCTCCCCTAAATCTGTCCAGAATCAACCCAATGTGTTTCTATGTGATTTAGGAGCTAAGATACAGGAAGTGAATTTTCTCTCAGGGAAACGAAGGGAGAGGTTTCACTCTCCCCTAAATCCGTCCAGAATCAACCCAATGTGTTTCTATGTGATTTAGGATCTTAGATACAGGAAGTGAATTTGTCTCAGGGAAACGAAGGGAGACGTTTCACTCTCCCCTAAATCTGTCCAGAATCAACCCAATGTGTTTCTATGTGATTTAGGATCTTAGATGCAGGAAGTGAATTTGTCTCAGGTTCATTTATTTCCCTTTGGCGTGTTTCACGTAGCGGAGTCATGGCGTCATGGTAACCTGTTTCCGGTGTCTTGATTGACAGCTAGTGTTGCCTGTCTGTCTGTCTGTCTGCCTGTTTGTCTGTCTGTCTGTCTGCCTGTTTGCCTGTCTGTCTGTCTGTCTGTCTGTCTGCCACTTGGTGTAGTCGTTAACCGTGATGCTGAGTGAGTCTGTCTGTCTGCCTCTTGGTGTCATCATTAGTCATGATGCTGAGTGAGTCTGTCTGTCTGCCTCTTGGTGTCATCATTAGTCATGATGCTGAGTGAGTCTGTCTGTCTGCCTCTTGGTGTCGTCATTAGTCATGATGCTGAGTGAGTCTGTCTGTCTGCCTCTTGGTGTAGTCATTAGTCATGATGCTGAGTGAGTCTGTCTGCCTCTTGGTGTAGTCATTAGTCATGATGCTGAGTGAGTCTGTCTGTCTGCCTCTTGGTGTCATCATTAGTCATGATGCTGAGTGAGTCTGTCTGCCTCTTGGTGTCATCATTAGTCATGATGCTGAGTGAGTCTGTCTGTCTGCCTCTTGGTGTAGTCATTAGTCATGATGCTGAGTGAGTCTGTCTGCCTCTTGGTGTCGTCATTAGTCATGATGCTGAGTGAGTCTGTCTGCCTCTTGGTGTAGTCATTAGTCATGATGCTGAGTGAGTCTGTCTGCCTCTTGGTGTCATCATTAGTCATGATGCTGAGTGAGTCTGTCTGCCTCTTGGTGTAGTCATTAGTCATGATGCTGAGTGAGTCTGTCTGCCTCTTGGTGTAGTCATTAGTCATGATGCTGAGTGAGTCTGTCTGCCTCTTGGTGTCATCATTAGTCGTGATGCTGAGTGAGTCTGTCTGTCTGCCTCTTGGTGTCATCATTAGTCATGATGCTGAGTGAGTCTGTCTGCCTCTTGGTGTCATCATTAGTCGTGATGCTGAGTGAGTCTGTCTGTCTGCCTCTTGGTGTCATCATTAGTCATGATGCTGAGTGAGTCTGTCTGTCTGCCTCTTGGTGTCATCATTAGTCATGATGCTGAGTGAGTCTGTCTGTCTGCCTCTTGGTGTAGTCATTAGTCATGATGCTGAGTGAGTCTGTCTGTCTGCCTCTTGGTGTCATCATTAGTCATGATGCTGAGTGAGTCTGTCTGTCTGCCTCTTGGTGTCATCATTAGTCATGATGCTGAGTGAGTCTGTCTGTCTGCCTCTTGGTGTAGTCATTAGTCATGATGCTGAGTGAGTCTGTCTGCCTCTTGGTGTCGTCATTAGTCATGATGCTGAGTGAGTCTGTCTGCCTCTTGGTGTCATTATTAGTCATGATGCTGAGTGAGTCTGTCTGCCTCTTGGTGTAGTCATTAGTCATGATGCTGAGTGAGTCTGTCTGCCTCTTGGTGTAGTCATTAGTCGTGATGCTGAGTGAGTCTGTCTGCCTCTTGGTGTAGTCATTAGTCATGATGCTGAGTGAGTCTGTCTGCCTCTTGGTGTAGTCATTAGTCATGATGCTGAGTGAGTCTGTCTGCCTCTTGGTGTCATCATTAGTCATGATGCTGAGTGAGTCTGTCTGCCTCTTGGTGTCATCATTAGTCATGATGCTGAGTGAGTCTGTCTGCCTCTTGGTGTAGTCATTAGTCATGATGCTGAGTGAGTCTGTCTGTCTGCCTCTTGGTGTCATCATTAGTCATGATGCTGAGTGAGTCTGTCTGCCTCTTGGTGTCAGTCATGATGCTGAGTGAGTCTGTCTGCCTCTTGGTGTCGTCATTAGTCATGATGCTGAGTGAGTCTGTCTGCCTCTTGGTGTCATCATTAGTCGTGATGCTGAGTGAGTTTGTCTGCCTCTTGGTGTAGTCATTAGTCATGATGCTGAGTGAGTCTGTCTGTCTGCCTCTTGGTGTCGTCATTAGTCATGATGCTGAGTGAGTCTGTCTGCCTCTTGGTGTCATCATTAGTCATGATGCTGAGTGAGTCTGTCTGCCTCTTGGTGTAGTCATTAGTCATGATGCTGAGTGAGTCTGTCTGCCTCTTTGGTGTAGTCATTAGTCGTGATGCTGAGTGAGTCTGTCTGCCTCTTGGTGTAGTCATTAGTCATGATGCTGAGTGAGTCTGTCTGCCTCTTGGTGTAGTCATTAGTCATGATGCTGAGTGAGTCTGTCTGCCTCTTGGTGTCCATTAGTCATGATGCTGAGTGAGTCTGTCTGCCTCTTGGTGTCATCATTAGTCGTGATGCTGAGTGAGTCTGTCTGCCTCTTGGTGTCATCATTAGTCATGATGCTGAGTGAGTCTGTCTGCCTCTTGGTGTCGTCATTAGTCATGATGCTGAGTGAGTCTGTCTGCCTCTTGGTGTAGTCATTAGTCATGATGCTGAGTGAGTCTGTCTGCCTCTTGGTGTAGTCATTAGTCATGATGCTGAGTGAGTCTGTCTGCCTCTTGGTGTCAGTCATTAGTCATGATGCTGAGTGAGTCTGTCTGCCTCTTGGTGTAGTCATTAGTCATGATGCTGAGTGAGTCTGTCTGTCTGCCTCTTGGTGTAGTCATTAGTCATGATGCTGAGTGAGTCTGTCTGCCTCTTGGTGTCGTCATTAGTCGTGATGCTGAGTGAGTCTGTCTGCCTCTTGGTGTCATCATTAGTCATGATGCTGAGTGAGTCTGTCTGTCTGCTCTTGGTGTAGTCATTAGTCATGATGCTGAGTGAGTCTGTCTGCCTCTTGGTGTCATCATTAGTCATGATGCTGAGTGAGTCTGTCTGCCTCTTGGTGTAGTCATTAGTCATGATGCTGAGTGAGTCTGTCTGTCTCTCTTGGTGTCAGTCATTAGTCATGATGCTGAGTGAGTCTGTCTGCCTCTTGGTGTAGTCATTAGTCATGATGCTGAGTGAGTCTGTCTGCCTCTTGGTGTAGTCATTAGTCATGATGCTGAGTGAGTCTGTCTGCCTCTTGGTGTAGTCATTAGTCATGATGCTGAGTGAGTCTGTCTGTCTGCCTCTTGGTGTCATCATTAGTCATGATGCTGAGTGAGTCTGTCTGTCTGCTCTTGGTGTCATCATTAGTCATGATGCTGAGTGAGTCTGTCTGCCTCTTGGTGTCGTCATTAGTCATGATGCTGAGTGAGTCTGTCTGCCTCTTGGTGTCATCATTAGTCATGATGCTGAGTGAGTCTGTCTGCCTCTTGGTGTCATCATTAGTCATGATGCTGAGTGAGTCTGTCTGTCTTGGTGTCTGTCATTAGTCATGATGCTGAGTGAGTCTGTCTGCCTCTTGGTGTCAGTCATTAGTCATGATGCTGAGTGAGTCTGTCTGCCTCTTGGTGTCAGTCATTAGTCATGATGCTGAGTGAGTCTGTCTGCCTCTTGGTGTAGTCATTAGTCATGATGCTGAGTGAGTCTGTCTGTCTGCTCTTGGTGTCAGTCATTAGTCATGATGCTGAGTGAGTCTGTCTGCCTCTTGGTGTCAGTCATTAGTCATGATGCTGAGTGAGTCTGTCTGCCTCTTGGTGTAGTCATTAGTCATGATGCTGAGTGAGTCTGTCTGCCTCTTGGTGTCATCATTAGTCATGATGCTGAGTGAGTCTGTCTGTCTGCCTCTTGGTGTCGTCATTAGTCATGATGCTGAGTGAGTCTGTCTGCCTCTTGGTGTCATCATTAGTCATGATGCTGAGTGAGTCTGTCTGCCTCTTGGTGTAGTCATTAGTCATGATGCTGAGTGAGTCTGTCTGCCTCTTGGTGTAGTCATTAGTCATGATGCTGAGTGAGTCTGTCTGCCTCTTGGTGTAGTCATTAGTCATGATGCTGAGTGAGTCTGTCTGCCTCTTGGTGTAGTCATTAGTCATGATGCTGAGTGAGTCTGTCTGCCTCTTGGTGTCATCATTAGTCATGATGCTGAGTGAGTCTGTCTGCCTCTTGGTGTAGTCATTAGTCATGATGCTGAGTGAGTCTGTCTGTCTGCTCTTGGTGTCATCATTAGTCATGATGCTGAGTGAGTCTGTCTGCCTCTTGGTGTAGTCATTAGTCATGATGCTGAGTGAGTCTGTCTGTCTGCCTCTTGGTGTCATCATTAGTCATGATGCTGAGTGAGTCTGTCTGCTGCCTCTTGGTGTCATCATTAGTCATGATGCTGAGTGAGTCTGTCTGTCTGCTCTTGGTGTCATCATTAGTCATGATGCTGAGTGAGTCTGTCTGTCCTCTTGGTGTCATCATTAGTCATGATGCTGAGTGAGTCTGTCTGCCTCTTGGTGTCATCATTAGTCATGATGCTGAGTGAGTCTGTCTGCCTGCTTGGTGTAGTCATTAGTCATGATGCTGAGTCTGTCTGTCTGCCTCTTGGTGTCAGTCATTAGTCATGATGCTGAGTGAGTCTGTCTGCCTCTTGGTGTCATCATTAGTCATGATGCTGAGTGAGTCTGTCTGTCTGCTCTTGGTGTCATCATTAGTCATGATGCTGAGTGAGTCTGTCTGCCTCTTGGTGTCATCATTAGTCATGATGCTGAGTGAGTCTGTCTGTCTGCCTCTTGGTGTCATCATTAGTCATGATGCTGAGTGAGTCTGTCTGCCTCTTGGTGTCATCATTAGTCATGATGCTGAGTGAGTCTGTCTGTCTGCCTCTTGGTGTCATCATTAGTCATGATGCTGAGTGAGTCTGTCTGTCTGCCTCTTGGTGTCATCATTAGTCATGATGCTGAGTGAGTCTGTCTGTCTGCCTCTTGGTGTAGTCATTAGTCATGATGCTGAGTGAGTCTGTCTGTCTGCTCTTGGTGTCATCATTAGTCATGATGCTGAGTGAGTCTGTCTGTCTGCTCTTGGTGTCATCATTAGTCATGATGCTGAGTGAGTCTGTCTGTCTGCCTCTTGGTGTCATCATTAGTCATGATGCTGAGTGAGTCTGTCTGTCTGCCTCTTGGTGTCATCATTAGTCATGATGCTGAGTGAGTCTGTCTGCCTCTTGGTGTCGTCATTAGTCATGATGCTGAGTGAGTCTGTCTGCCTCTTGGTGTAGTCTGTCATGATGCTGCTGTCTGCTTTGGTGTCATCATTAGTCATGATGCTGAGTGAGTCTGTCTGCCTCTTGGTGTAGTCATTAGTCATGATGCTGAGTGAGTCTGTCTGCCTCTTGGTGTAGTCATTAGTCATGATGCTGAGTGAGTCTGTCTGCCTCTTGGTGTAGTCATTAGTCATGATGCTGAGTGAGTCTGTCTGCCTCTTGGTGTAGTCATTAGTCATGATGCTGAGTGAGTCTGTCTGCTGCCATCTTGGTGTCAGTCATTAGTCAGTCATGATGCTGAGTGAGTCTGTCTGTCTGCCTCTTGGTGTAGTCATTAGTCATGATGCTGAGTGAGTCATTAGTCATGATGCTGAGTGAGTCTGTCTGCCTCTTGGTGTCATCATTAGTCATGATGCTGAGTGAGTCTGTCTGCCTCTTGGTGTCATCATTAGTCATGATGCTGAGTGAGTCTGTCTGCCTCTTGGTGTCATCATTAGTCATGATGCTGAGTGAGTCTGTCTGCCTCTTGGTGTAGTCATTAGTCATGATGCTGAGTGAGTCTGTCTGTCTGCCTCTTGGTGTCGTCATTAGTCATGATGCTGAGTGAGTCTGTCTGTCTGCCTCTTGGTGTAGTCATTAGTCATGATGCTGAGTGAGTCTGTCTGCCTCTTGGTGTCATCATTAGTCATGATGCTGAGTGAGTCTGTCTGCCACTTGGTGTAGTCATTAGTCATGATGCTGAGTGAGTGTCTGTCTGCCTCTTGGTGTAGTCATTAGTCATGATGCTGAGTGAGTCTGTCTGTCTGCCTCTTGGTGTCATCATTAGTCATGATGCTGAGTGAGTCTGTCTGCCTCTTGGTGTAGTCATTAGTCATGATGCTGAGTGAGTCTGTCTGTCTGCCTCTTGGTGTCGTCATTAGTCATGATGCTGAGTGAGTCTGTCTGTCTGCCTCTTGGTGTCATCATTAGTCATGATGCTGAGTGAGTCTGTCTGCCTCTTGGTGTAGTCATTAGTCATGATGCTGAGTGAGTCTGTCTGCCTCTTGGTGTAGTCATTAGTCGTGATGCTGAGTGAGTCTGTCTGCCTCTTGGTGTAGTCATTAGTCATGATGCTGAGTGAGTCTGTCTGTCTGCCTCTTGGTGTAGTCATTAGTCATGATGCTGAGTGAGTCTGTCTGCCTCTTGGTGTCGTCATTAGTCATGATGCTGAGTGAGTCTGTCTGCCTCTTGGTGTCATCATTAGTCGTGATGCTGAGTGAGTCTGTCTGCCTCTTGGTGTCATCATTAGTCATGATGCTGAGTGAGTCTGTCTGCCTCTTGGTGTCGTCATTAGTCATGATGCTGAGTGAGTCTGTCTGCCTCTTGGTGTAGTCATTAGTCATGATGCTGAGTGAGTCTGTCTGCCTCTTGGTGTAGTCATTAGTCATGATGCTGAGTGAGTCTGTCTGCCTCTTGGTGTAGTCATTAGTCGTGATGCTGAGTGAGTCTGTCTGCCTCTTGGTGTAGTCATTAGTCATGATGCTGAGTGAGTCTGTCTGTCTGCCTCTTGGTGTCGTCATTAGTCATGATGCTGAGTGAGTCTGTCTGTCTGCCTCTTGGTGTAGTCATTAGTCATGATGCTGAGTGAGTCTGTCTGCCTCTTGGTGTCATCATTAGTCATGATGCTGAGTGAGTCTGTCTGCCACTTGGTGTAGTCATTAGTCATGATGCTGAGTGAGTGTCTGTCTGCCTCTTGGTGTAGTCATTAGTCATGATGCTGAGTGAGTCTGTCTGCCTCTTGGTGTAGTCATTAGTCATGATGCTGAGTGAGTCTGTCTGCCTCTTGGTGTAGTCATTAGTCATGATGCTGAGTGAGTCTGTCTGTCTGCCTCTTGGTGTCATCATTAGTCATGATGCTGAGTGAGTCTGTCTGCCTCTTGGTGTCGTCATTAGTCATGATGCTGAGTGAGTCTGTCTGCCTCTTGGTGTAGTCATTAGTCATGATGCTGAGTGAGTCTGTCTGCCTCTTGGTGTAGTCATTAGTCATGATGCTGAGTGAGTCTGTCTGTCTGCCTCTTGGTGTCGTCATTAGTCATGATGCTGAGTGAGTCTGTCTGCCTCTTGGTGTCATCATTAGTCATGATGCTGAGTGAGTCTGTCTGCCTCTTGGTGTAGTCATTAGTCATGATGCTGAGTGAGTCTGTCTGCCTCTTGGTGTAGTCATTAGTCATGATGCTGAGTGAGTCTGTCTGCCTCTTGGTGTCGTCATTAGTCATGATGCTGAGTGAGTCTGTCTGCCTCTTGGTGTAGTCATTAGTCATGATGCTGAGTGAGTCTGTCTGCTGCTCTTGGTGTCATCATTAGTCATGATGCTGAGTGAGTCTGTCTGCCTCTTGGTGTAGTCATTAGTCATGATGCTGAGTGAGTCTGTCTGCCTCTTGGTGTCATCATTAGTCATGATGCTGAGTGAGTCTGTCTGTCTGCCTCTTGGTGTCGTCATTAGTCATGATGCTGAGTGAGTCTGTCTGTCTGCCTCTTGGTGTCATCATTAGTCATGATGCTGAGTGAGTCTGTCTGTCTGCCTCTTGGTGTCATCATTAGTCATGATGCTGAGTGAGTCTGTCTGTCTGCCTCTTGGTGTCATCATTAGTCATGATGCTGAGTGAGTCTGTCTGTCTGCCTCTTGGTGTCATCATTAGTCATGATGCTGAGTGAGTCTGTCTGTCTGCCTCTTGGTGTCATCATTAGTCATGATGCTGAGTGAGTCTGTCTGCCTCTTGGTGTCGTCATTAGTCATGATGCTGAGTGAGTCTGTCTGCCTCTTGGTGTCATCATTAGTCATGATGCTGAGTGAGTCTGTCTGCCTCTTGGTGTAGTCATTAGTCATGATGCTGAGTGAGTCTGTCTGTCTGTCTCTTGGTGTCATCATTAGTCAGATGCATGAGTGAGTCTGTCTGCTGGTGTAGTCATTAGTCATGATGCTGAGTGAGTCTGTCTGCCTCTTGGTGTCATCATTAGTCATGATGCTGAGTGAGTCTGTCTGTCTGCCTCTTGGTGTAGTCATTAGTCATGATGCTGAGTGAGTCTGTCTGCCTCTTGGTGTAGTCATTAGTCATGATGCTGAGTGAGTCTGTCTGCCTCTTGGTGTCATCATTAGTCATGATGCTGAGTGAGTCTGTCTGCCTCTTGGTGTCATCATTAGTCATGATGCTGAGTGAGTCTGTCTGCCTCTTGGTGTCATCATTAGTCATGATGCTGAGTGAGTCTGTCTGCCTCTTGGTGTAGTCATTAGTCATGATGCTGAGTGAGTCTGTCTGTCTGCCTCTTGGTGTCATCATTAGTCATGATGCTGAGTGAGTCTGTCTGTCTGCCTCTTGGTGTAGTCATTAGTCATGATGCTGAGTGAGTCTGTCTGCCTCTTGGTGTCATCATTAGTCATGATGCTGAGTGAGTCTGTCTGCCTCTTGGTGTAGTCATTAGTCATGATGCTGAGTGAGTCTGTCTGTCTGCCTCTTGGTGTAGTCATTAGTCATGATGCTGAGTGAGTCTGTCTGCCTCTTGGTGTAGTCATTAGTCATGATGCTGAGTGAGTCTGTCTGCCTCTTGGTGTAGTCATTAGTCATGATGCTGAGTGAGTCTGTCTGTCTGCCTCTTGGTGTCATCATTAGTCATGATGCTGAGTGAGTCTGTCTGCCTCTTGGTGTCTCATGATGCTGAGTGAGTCTGTCTGCCTCTTGGTGTCGTCATTAGTCATGATGCTGAGTGAGTCTGTCTGCCTCTTGGTGTAGTCATTAGTCATGATGCTGAGTGAGTCTGTCTGCCTCTTGGTGTAGTCATTAGTCATGATGCTGAGTGAGTCTGTCTGTCTGCCTCTTGGTGTCATCATTAGTCATGATGCTGAGTGAGTCTGTCTGCCTCTTGGTGTCGTCATTAGTCATGATGCTGAGTGAGTCTGTCTGCCTCTTGGTGTAGTCATTAGTCATGATGCTGAGTGAGTCTGTCTGCCTCTTGGTGTCATCATTAGTCATGATGCTGAGTGAGTCTGTCTGCCTCTTGGTGTAGTCATTAGTCATGATGCTGAGTGAGTCTGTCTGCCTCTTGGTGTCATCATTAGTTGTGATGCTGAGTGAGTCTGTCTGCCTCTTGGTGTCATCATTAGTCATGATGCTGAGTGAGTCTGTCTGTCTGCCTCTTGGTGTCATCATTAGTCATGATGCTGAGTGAGTCTGTCTGCCTCTTGGTGTCATCATTAGTCATGATGCTGAGTGAGTCTGTCTGTCTGCCTCTTGGTGTCATCATTAGTCATGATGCTGAGTGAGTCTGTCTGTCTGCCTCTTGGTGTCATCATTAGTCATGATGCTGAGTGAGTCTGTCTGTCTGCCTCTTGGTGTCATCATTAGTCATGATGCTGAGTGAGTCTGTCTGTCTGCCTCTTGGTGTCATCATTAGTCATGATGCTGAGTGAGTCTGTCTGTCTGCCTCTTGGTGTAGTCATTAGTCATGATGCTGAGTGAGTCTGTCTGTCTGCCTCTTGGTGTCGTCATTAGTCATGATGCTGAGTGAGTCTGTCTGCCTCTTGGTGTCATCATTAGTCATGATGCTGAGTGAGTGTCTGTCTGCCTCTTGGTGTAGTCATTAGTCATGATGCTGAGTGAGTCTGTCTGCCACTTGGTGTCATCATTAGTCATGATGCTGAGTGAGTCTGTCTGCCTCTTGGTGTAGTCATTAGTCATGATGCTGAGTGAGTCTGTCTGCCTCTTGGTGTCATCATTAGTCATGATGCTGAGTGAGTCTGTCTGCCTCTTGGTGTAGTCATTAGTCATGATGCTGAGTGAGTCTGTCTGTCTGCCTCTTGGTGTCATCATTAGTCGTGATGCTGAGTGAGTCTGTCTGCCTCTTGGTGTAGTCATTAGTCATGATGCTGAGTGAGTCTGTCTGCCTCTTGGTGTAGTCATTAGTCATGATGCTGAGTGAGTCTGTCTGTCTGCCTCTTGGTGTAGTCATTAGTCATGATGCTGAGTGAGTCTGTCTGCCTCTTGGTGTCGTCATTAGTCATGATGCTGAGTGAGTCTGTCTGCCTCTTGGTGTCATCATTAGTCGTGATGCTGAGTGAGTCTGTCTGCCTCTTGGTGTCATCATTAGTCATGATGCTGAGTGAGTCTGTCTGCCTCTTGGTGTCGTCATTAGTCATGATGCTGAGTGAGTCTGTCTGCCTCTTGGTGTAGTCATTAGTCATGATGCTGAGTGAGTCTGTCTGTCTGCCTCTTGGTGTCGTCATTAGTCATGATGCTGAGTGAGTCTGTCTGTCTGCCTCTTGGTGTAGTCATTAGTCATGATGCTGAGTGAGTCTGTCTGCCTCTTGGTGTCATCATTAGTCATGATGCTGAGTGAGTCTGTCTGCCACTTGGTGTAGTCATTAGTCATGATGCTGAGTGAGTGTCTGTCTGCCTCTTGGTGTAGTCATTAGTCATGATGCTGAGTGAGTCTGTCTGCCTCTTGGTGTAGTCATTAGTCATGATGCTGAGTGAGTCTGTCTGCCTCTTGGTGTAGTCATTAGTCATGATGCTGAGTGAGTCTGTCTGTCTGCCTCTTGGTGTCATCATTAGTCATGATGCTGAGTGAGTCTGTCTGCCTCTTGGTGTCGTCATTAGTCATGATGCTGAGTGAGTCTGTCTGCCTCTTGGTGTAGTCATTAGTCATGATGCTGAGTGAGTCTGTCTGCCTCTTGGTGTAGTCATTAGTCATGATGCTGAGTGAGTCTGTCTGTCTGCCTCTTGGTGTCGTCATTAGTCATGATGCTGAGTGAGTCTGTCTGTCTGCCTCTTGGTGTCATCATTAGTCATGATGCTGAGTGAGTCTGTCTGCCTCTTGGTGTCGTCATTAGTCGTGATGCTGAGTGAGTCTGTCTGCCTCTTGGTGTCGTCATTAGTCATGATGCTGAGTGAGTCTGTCTGCCTCTTGGTGTCGTCATTAGTCGTGATGCTGAGTGAGTCTGTCTGCCTCTCGGTGTAGTCATTAGTCATGATGCTGAGTGAGTCTGTCTGCCTCTCGGTGTCATCATTAGTCATGATGCTGAGTGAGTCTGTCTGCCTCTTGGTGTAGTCATTAGTCATGATGCTGAGTGAGTCTGTCTGCCTCTTGGTGTCATCATTAGTTGTGATGCTGAGTGAGTCTGTCTGCCTCTTGGTGTCATCATTAGTCATGATGCTGAGTGAGTCTGTCTGTCTGCCTCTTGGTGTCATCATTAGTCATGATGCTGAGTGAGTCTGTCTGCCTCTTGGTGTCATCATTAGTCATGATGCTGAGTGAGTCTGTCTGTCTGCCTCTTGGTGTCATCATTAGTCATGATGCTGAGTGAGTCTGTCTGTCTGCCTCTTGGTGTCATCATTAGTCATGATGCTGAGTGAGTCTGTCTGTCTGCCTCTTGGTGTCATCATTAGTCATGATGCTGAGTGAGTCTGTCTGTCTGCCTCTTGGTGTAGTCATTAGTCATGATGCTGAGTGAGTCTGTCTGTCTGCCTCTTGGTGTCGTCATTAGTCATGATGCTGAGTGAGTCTGTCTGCCTCTTGGTGTCATCATTAGTCATGATGCTGAGTGAGTGTCTGTCTGCCTCTTGGTGTAGTC
>NW_027040312.1:26713-64213 GCF_034236695.1 Oncorhynchus nerka | reverse complement strand
GAGAGGGAAATTACCTGGAGAGAGAGAGAGGGAGAGAGGGAAATTACCTGGAGAGGGAGAGAGGGAAATTACCTGGAGAGGGAGAGCGAGGGAGAGCACGGTTATGACCTGCATTCTTTATTCAGACTAAATTAATTTCTCTAAAGATCAGACACGCGTCTGTCAGCATTAAGACCACAGCGCCCCCATCAGGCCACTGGAGGCACAGCACCCCCATCAGGCCACTGGGGCACAGCACCCCCATCAGGCCACTGGAGGCACAGCACCCCCATCAGGCCACTGGGGACACAGCACGAGTCACATCAGAGAGAGAGAGAGAGTGTGGGGGGTTCATTACAGAGCAGGTGATTGGTTCAGGTACATCAGTACAGAGCAGGTGATTGGTTCAGGTACATCAGTACAGAGCAGGTGATTGGTTCAGGTGTATCAGCGTGCAGGCGATTGGTCTTCTTTAGATAGTGGTGGTGACAGCTGTGTGTGTGTTCATTGATCGCTCCCTCATCAGGCATAGGTGTGCACAGCAGTGGTTCCTCTCCTCGTAGTGATGTCAGTTTATTGATCTCATTCCAGAGGGGGAAGAAGAGGGTGGTGTGTGTGTGTGTGTGTGTGTGTGTGTATATTGATCTGGTCCCAGGGCTGTGTGTTGATGGGTGCCGCCACATTACACACACAGACAAAGCTGTTCCACACACACCTCCCTTCAGAGGGCACTGTTTATCTCACTGTCTCCGTCCATCAGGCCACAGGGGTCCAGCCCCTCCACCATCATCCTCTACATATCCCACCACCGCACCAACCCTCTACAATCCCCTCCAGAGAACCCTCTACATATCCCCTCCACCGTACAGAGCAGGTGATTGGTTCCAGGTACATCCCTACAGAGCATATCCCCTCCACCGTACATCAGTACATATCCCCTCCATTGGTTCTACATATCCCTCCACATTGGTTCAACCCTCTACATCCCCTCAGCAGGTGATTGGTTCAGGTGTATCACATATCCCCTCCATTGGTCAACCCTTAGATAGTCTGGTCCACTGTGTGTGTGTTCCACTTGAACGCTCTCTACATATCTCCTCCTCAGGGAGAACCCTCTGTATCCCCTCCACTCCAGTGGTTCCCCTCTCCATATCCTCCAGTGAACCCTGTCATATCTGATCCCCTCCACCGTCCAACCCTCTACAATCCCCTCCCTCCACCAGCCAACCCTCTACATATCCCTGTGTGTGTGTATATATCCCCTCCCTCCACCGTGCCAACCCTGTGTATCCCCTCCACCATGCCAACCCACATTACTCCACACAGACAAAGCATATCCCTCCACCATGCCAACCTCCACATATCCTCTCCACCATGCCAACCCCTCTGTTTATCTCTCCCTCCACCGTGCCAACCCTCTACATATCCCCTCCACCATCCAACCCATCTACATATCCCCTCCACCGTGCCAACCCTCTACATATCCCCTCCACCGTACATATCCCAACCCAACCCTCTACATATCCCCTCCACCGTACCAACCCTCTACATATCCCCTCCACCGTACCAACCCTCTACATATCCCTCCCCTCCACCGTACCAACCCTCTACATATCCCCTCCACCGTCCAACCTCCATATCCGTCCACCAACCCTCTACATATCCCCTCCACCGTGCCAACCCTCTACATATCCCCTCCACCGTGCCAACCCTCTACATATCCCCTCCACCATGCCAACCCTCTACATATCCCCTCCACCGTGCCAACCCTCTACATATCCCCTCCACTCCACCGTGCCAACCCTCTACATATCCCCTCCACCGTGCCAACCCTCTACATATCCCCCTCCACCGTGCCAACCCTCTACATATCCCCCTCCACCGTGCCAACCCTCCATATCCCTCCACCATGCCAACCCTCTACATATCCCCTCCACCGTGCCAACCCTCTACATATCCCCTCCCCTCCACCGTACCAACCCTCTACATATCCCCTCCACCATGCCAACCCTCTACATATCCCCTCCACCATGCCAACCCTCTACATATCCCCTCCACCATGCCAACCCTCTACATATCCCCTCCACCATGCCAACCCTCTACATATCCCCTCCACCGTACCAACCCAACCTCTACATATCCCCTCCACCATCCACCATGCCAACCCTCTACATATCCCCTCCACTGTACCAACCCTCTACATATCCCCTCCACCGTACCAACCCTCTACATATCCCCTCCACCGTGCCAACCCTCTACATATCCCCTCCACCGTGCCAACCCTCTACATATCCCCTCCACCATGCCAACCCTCTACATATCCCCTCCACCATGCCAACCCTCTACATATCCCCTCCACCATGCCAACCCTCTACATATCCCCTCCACCGTACCAACCCTCTACATATCCCCTCCACCATGCCAACCCTCTACATATCCCCTCCCCTCCACCGTGCCAACCCTCTACATATCCCCTCCACCATGCCAACCCTCTACATATCCCCTCCACCGTGCCAACCCTCTACATATCCCCTCCACCGTGCCAACCCTCTACATATCCCCTCCACCGTGCCAACCCTCTACATATCCCCTCCACCGTACCAACCCTCTACATATCCCCTCCACCGTACCAACCCTCTACATATCCCCTCCACCGTACCAACCTCTACATATCCCCTCCACCGTACATATCTACATATCCCCTCCACCGTGCCAACCTCTACATATCCCTCCACCGTGCCAACCCTCTACATATCCCCTCCACCGTGCCAACCCTCTACATATCCCCTCCACCGTGCCAACCTCTACATATCCCCTCCACCATGCCAACCCTCTACATATCCCCTCCACCGTACCAACCCTCTACATATCCCCTCCACCATGCCAACCCTCTACATATCCCCTCCCCTCCACCGTACCAACCCTCTACATATCCCCTCCCCTCCACCGTGCCAACCCTCTACATATCCCCTCCCTCCACCGTGCCAACCCTCTACATATCCCCTCCACCATGCCAACCCTCTACATATCCCCTCCACCATACCAACCCTCTACATATCCCCTCCCTCCACCATGCCAACCCTCTACATATCCCCTCCACCGTGCCAACCCTCTACATATCCCCTCCACCATGCCAACCTCTACATATCCCCCTCCCCTCCACTGTCCCTCCCTCCAAACCCTCTACATATCCCCTCCACCATGCCAACCCTCTACATATCCCCTCCACCGTGCCAACCCTCTACATATCCCCTCCCCTCCACCGTACCAACCCTCTACATATCCCCACCATGCCAACCCTCCACCACTGCCAACCCCCCTCCCCTCCACTGCCAACCCTATCCCCTCCACCATGCCAACCCTCTACATATCCCCTCCACCACTGTGCCAACCCTCTACATATCCCCTCCCCTCCACTGTACCAACCCTCTACATATCCCCTCCACCATGCCAACCCTCTACATATCCCCTCCACCGTGCCAACCTGTCTCTTACATATCATTATAATGTCCTCCCCTCCACCGTGCCAACCCTCTACATATCATCCTCCCCATCCACCGTGCCAATAATGTCCTGTCCTGGTTTATATAGAGTATGGATCATTATAATGTCCTCCCATCCACCGTTTATATCCACCAATAATGTCTCTACATATAATGTCCTGGTTTATATAGAGTATGGATCCCTGGTTTATATAGAGTATGGATCCATTATAATGTCCTGGTTTATATAGAGTATGGATCTTATAATGTCCTGGTTTATAGAGTATGGATCATTATAATGTCCTGGTTTATATAGAGTATGGATCATTATAATGTCCTGGTTTATATAGAGTATGGATCATTATAATGTCTCTGGTTTATATAGAGTATGGATCATTATAATGTCCTGGTTTATATAGAGTATGGATCATTATAATGTCTCTGGTTTATATAGGTTCATTATAATGTCTCTGGTTTATATAGAGTATGGATCATTATAATGGATCATTATAATGTCCTGGTTTATATAGAGTATGGATCATTATAATGTCTCTGGTTTATATAGAGTATGGATCATTATAATGTAGAGTATGGATCATTATAATGTCTCTGGTTTATATAGAGTATGGATCATTATAATGTCCTGGTTTATATAGAGTATGGATCATTATAATGTCTCTGGTTTATATAGAGTATGGATCATTATAATGTCTCTGGTTTATATAGAGTATGGATCATTATAATGTCCTCTTTATGTCCTTATAATGTCCTGTTTATATAGAGTATGGATCATTATAATGTCTCTGGTTTATATAGAGTATGGATCATTATAATGTCTCTGGTTTATATAGAGTATGGATCATTATAATGTCCTGTCCTTTATATAGAGTATGGATCATTATAATGTCTCTGGTTTATATAGAGTATGGATCATTATAATGTCCTGGTTTATATAGAGTATGGATCATTATAATGTCCTTTTATATAGATATGGATCATTATAATGTCCTGGTTTATATAGAGTATGGATCATTATAATGTCTCTGGTTTATATAGAGTATGGATCATTATAATGTCCTGGTTTATATAGAGTATGGATCATTATAATGTCCTGGTTTATATAGAGTATGGATCATTATAATGTCTCTGGTTTATATAGAGTATGGATCATTATAATGTCTCTGGTTTATATAGAGTATGGATCATTATAATGTCTCTGGTTTATATAGAGTATGGATCTCTGGTTTATATATAATGGATCATTATAATGTCTCTGGTTTATATAGAGTATGGATCATTATAATGTCTCTGTCCTGGTTTATATAGAGTATGGATCATTATAATGTCTCTGGTTTATATAGAGTATGGATCATTATAATGTCCTGGTTTATATAGAGTATGGATCATTATAATGTCTCTGTCCTGGTTTATATAGAGTATGGATCATTATAATGTCTCTGGTTTATATAGAGTATGGATCATTATAATGTCTCTGTCCTGGTTTATATAGAGTATGGATCATTATAATGTCTCTGGTTTATATAGAGTATGGATCATTATAATGTCTCTGGTTTATATAGAGTATGGATCATTATAATGTCTCTGGTTTATATAGAGTATGGATCATTATAATGTCTCTGTCCTGGTTATATAGAGTATGGATCATTATAATGTCTCTGGTTTATATAGAGTATGGATCATTATAATGTCCTGGTTTATATAGAGTTGGATCATTATAATGTCTCTGGTTTATATAGAGTATGGATCATTATAATGTCTCTGTCCTGGTTTATATAGAGTATGGATCATTATAATGTCTCTGGTTTATATAGAGTATGGATCATTATAATGTCTCTGTCCTTATAATGTCCTGTTTATATAGAGTATGGATCATTATAATGTCTCTGGTTTATATAGAGTATGGATCATTATAATGTCTCTGGTTTATATAGAGTATGGATCATTATAATGTCCTGGTTTATATAGAGTATGGATCATTATAATGTCTCTGGTTTATATATGGATCATTATAATGTCCTGGTTTATGGATCATTATAATGTCTCTGGTTTATATAGAGTATGGATCATTATAATGGTCCTGGTTTATATAGAGTATGGATCATTATAATGTCTCTGGTTTATATAGAGTATGGATCATTATAATGTCTCTGGTTTATGTCTCTGGTTTATATAGAGTATGGATCATTATAATGTCTCTGGTTTATATAGAGTATGGATCATTATAATGTCTCTGTTTATATAGAGTATGGATCATTATAATGTCTCTGTCCTGGTTTATATAGAGTATGGATCATTATAATGTCTCTGGTTTATATAGAGTATGGTCTCTGGTTTATATAGAGTATGGATCATTATAATGTCTCTGGTTTATATAGAGTATGGATCATTATAATGTCTCTGTCCTGGTTTATATAGAGTATGGATCATTATAATGTCTCTGTCCTCTGGTTTATATAGAGTATGGATTATAATGTCATTATAATGGATCATTATAATGTCCTGGTTTATATAGAGTATGGATCATTATAATGTCTCTGGTTTATATAGAGTATGGATCATTATAATGTCCTGAGTATGGATATATAATGTCCTGGTTTATATAGAGTATGGATCATTATAATGTCTCTGGTTTATATAGAGTATGGATCATTATAATGTCTGGTTTATATAGAGTATGGATCATTATAATGTCCTGGTTTATATAGAGTATGGATCATTATAATGTCCTGGTTTATATAGAGTATGGATCATTATAATGTCCTGGTTTATATAGAGTATGGATCATTATAATGTCTCTGGTTTATATAGAGTATGGATCATTATAATGTCCTGGTTTATATAGAGTATGGATCATTATAATGTCTCTGTCCTGGT
Source organism: Oncorhynchus nerka (assembly GCF_034236695.1). Lineage (NCBI taxonomy): Eukaryota > Metazoa > Chordata > Actinopteri > Salmoniformes > Salmonidae > Oncorhynchus > Oncorhynchus nerka. The sequence continues at coordinate 57,857 of NW_027040312.1, read as the reverse complement.
TTATATAGAGTATGGATCATTATAATGTCTCTGTCCTGGTTTATATAGAGTATGGATCATTATAATGTCTCTGGTTTATATAGAGTATGGATCATTATAATGTCTCTGGTTTATATAGAGTATGGATCATTATAATGTCCTGGTTTATATAGAGTATGGATCATTATAATGTCTCTGGTTTATATAGAGTATGGATCATTATAATGTCTCTGGTTTATATAGAGTATGGATCATTATAATGTCTCTTATAATGTCTCTGGTTTATATAGAGTATGGATCATTATAATGTCTCTGGTTTATATAGAGTATGGATCATTATAATGTCCTGGTTTATATAGAGTATGGATCATTATAATGTCTCTGGTTTATATATGGATCATTATAATGTCTCTGTCCTGTTTATGGATCATTATAATGTTATAATGTCTGGTTTATATAGAGTATGGATCATTATAATGTCCTGGTTTATATAGAGTATGGATCATTATAATGTCTCTGGTTTATATAGAGTATGGATCATTATAATGTCTCTGGTTTATATAGAGTATGGATCATTATAATGTCTCTGGTTTATATAGAGTATGGATCATTATAATGTCTCTGGTTTATATAGAGTATGGATCATTATAATGTCCTGGTTTATATAGAGTATGGATCATTATAATGTCTCTGGTTTATATAGAGTATGGATCATTATAATGTCTCTGGTTTATATAGAGTATGGATCATTATAATGTCTCTGGTTTATATAGAGTATGGATCATTATAATGTCTCTGGTTTATATAGAGTATGGATCATTATAATGTCTCTGGTTTATATAGAGTATGGATCATTATAATGTCCTGGTTTATATAGAGTATGGATCATTATAATGTCTCTGGTTTATATAGAGTATGGATCATTATAATGTCTCTGGTTTATTATAATGTCTCTGGTTTATATAGTATGGATCATTATAATGTCTCTGTTTATATAGAGTATGGATCTTATAATGTTTATATAGAGTATGGATCATTATAATGTCTCTGTCCTGGTTTATATAATGAGAGTATGGATCATTATAATGTCTCTGTCCTGGTTTATATAGAGTATGGATCATTATAATGTCTGGTTTATATAGAGTTTCATTATAATGTCTCTGGTTTATATAGAGTATGGATCATTATAATGTCTCTGGTTTATATAGAGTATGGATCATTATAATGTCCTGGTTTATATAGAGTATGGATCATTATAATGTCTCTGGTTTATATAGAGTATGGATCATTATAATGTCTCTGTCTGGTTTATATAGAGTATGGATCATTATAATGTCTCTGGTTTATATAGAGTATGGATCATTATAATGTCTCTGGTTTATATAGAGTATGGATCATTATAATGTCTGGTTTATATAGGATCATTATAATGTCTCTGGTTTATATAGAGTATGGATCATTATAATGTCTCTGGTTTATATAGAGTATGGATCATTATAATGTCATTATAATGTCTGGTTTATATAGAGTATGGATCATTATAATGTCTCTGGTTTATATAGAGTATGGATCATTATAATGTCCTGGTTTATATAGAGTATGGATCATGGATCATTATAATGTCTCTGGTTTATATAGAGTATGGATCATTATAATGTCTCTGGTTTATATAGAGTATGGATCATTATAATGTCTCTGGTTTATATAGAGTATGGATCATTATAATGTCCTGGTTTATATAGAGTATGGATCATTATAATGTCTCTGGTTTATATAGAGTATGGATCATTATAATGTCCTGGTTTATATAGAGTATGGATCATTATAATGTCTCTGTCCTGGTTTATATAGAGTATGGATCATTATAATGTCTCTGGTTTATATAGAGTATGGATCATTATAATGTCTCTGGTTTATATAGAGTATGGATCATTATAATGTCTCTGTCCTGGTTTATATAGAGTATGGATCATTATAATGTCTCTGTCCTGGTTTATATAGAGTATGGATCATTATAATGTCTCTGGTTTATATAGAGTATGGATCATTATAATGTCTCTGGTTTATATAGAGTATGGATCATTATAATGTCTCTGGTTTATATAGAGTATGGATCATTATAATGTCTCTGGTTTATATAGAGTATGGATCATTATAATGTCTCTGGTTTATATAGAGTATGGATCATTATAATGTCATCTAATGTCCTGGTTTATATAGAGTATGGATCATTATAATGTCTCTGGTTTATATAGAGTATGGATCATTATAATGTCTCTGGTTTTTATATAGAGTATGGATCATTATAATGTCATTATAATGTCTGGTTTATATAGAGTATGGATCATTATAATGTCTCTGGTTTATATAGAGTATGGATCATTATAATGTCTCTGGTTTATGTCTCTGGTTTATATAGAGTATGGATCATTATAATGTCTCTGGTTTATATAGAGTATGGATCATTATAATGTCTCTGGTTTATATAGAGTATGGATCATTATAATGTCTCTGGTTTATATAGAGTATGGATCATTATAATGTCTCTGGTTTATATAGAGTATGGATCATTATAATGTCTGGTTTATATAGAGTATGGATCATTATAATGTCTCTGGTTTATATAGAGTATGGATCATTATAATGTCTCTGTCTCTGTTTATATAGAGTATGGATCATTATAATGTCTCTGTCCTGGTTTATATAGAGTATGGATCATTATAATGTCTCTGGTTTATATAGAGTATGGATCATTATAATGTCTCTGTCCTGGTTTATATAGAGTATGGATCATTATAATGTCTCTGGTTTATATAGAGTATGGATCATTATAATGTCTCTGGTTTATATAGAGTATGGATCATTATAATGTCTCTGGTTTATATAGAGTATGGATCATTATAATGTCTCTGGTTTATATAGAGTATGGATCATTATAATGTCTCTGTCCTGGTTTATATAGAGTATGGATCATTATAATGTCTCTGTTTATATAGAGTATGGATCTGGTTTATATAGAGTATGGATCATTATAATGTCTCTGTCCTGTTTATATAGAGTATGGATCATTATAATGTCTCTGGTTTATATAGGATCATTATAATGTCTCTGGTTTTATGGATCATTATAATGTCTCTGTCCTGGTTTATATAGAGTATGGATCATTATAATGTCTCTGTCCTGGTTTATATAGAGTATGGATCATTATAATGTCTCTGTCCTGGTTTATATAGAGTATGGATCATTATAATGTCTCTGTCCTGGTTTATATAGAGTATGGATCATTATAATGTCTCTGGTTTATATAGAGGATATGGATCATTATAATGTCTCTGGTTTATATAGAGTATGGATCATTATAATGTCTCTGGTTTATATAGAGTATGGATCATTATAATGTCTCTGTCCTTTATATAGAGTATGGATCATTATAATGTCTCTGGTTTATATAGAGTATGGATCATTATAATGTCTCTGGTTTATATAGAGTATGGATCATTATAATGTCTCTGGTTTATATAGAGTATGGATCATTATAATGTCTCTGGTTTATATAGAGTATGGATCATTATAATGTCTCTGGTCCTTATTTATATAGAGTATGGATCATGGATATAGAGTTATAATGTCTGGTTTATATAGAGTATGGATCATTATAATGGATCATTATAATGTCTCTGTCCTGGTTTATATAGAGTATGGATCATTATAATGTCTCTGTTTATATAGAGTATGGATCTGTCTCTGTTTATATAGAGTATGGATCATTATAATGTCTCTGTCCTGGTTTATATAGAGTATGGATCATTATAATGTCTCTGTCCTGGTTTATATAGAGTATGGATCATTATAATGTCTCTGGTTTATATAGAGTATGGATCATTATAATGTCCTGGTTTATATAGAGTATGGATCATTATAATGTCTCTGGTTTATATAGAGTATGGATCATTATAATGTCTCTGTCCTGGTTTATATAGAGTATGGATCATTATAATGTCTCTGGTTTAGTGGTTTATAGAGAGTATGGATCATTATAATGTCGGGGCAGAGTTTATATAGAGTACATTATAATGGGGCAGATAATGTGTCGGACAGAGGGACAGATAATGACGGACAGAGTATGATGATGGTTTATAGAGTATGGATCATTATAATGTCAGAGTGACGGGCAGAGTGACGGGCAGAGTGACGGGCAGAGTGACGGGCAGAGTGACGGGCAGAGTGACGGACAGAGGGACGGGGCAGAGTGACGGACAGAGTGACAGAGTGACGGGCAGAGTAATGTCGGGCAGAGTGGTTTATAGACGGGCAGAGTGACGGGCAGAGTGACAGAGTGACGGGCAGAGTGACAGAGTGACGGGCAGAGGACAGAGTGACCTGGGCAGAGGGACAGAGTGACGGGCAGAGGGACAGAGTGAATGGCAGAGTACAGAGTGACGGATCAGATGACGGGCAGAGTCCGGGCAGAGTGACGGGCAGAGTGGACGGGCAGAGTGACGGGCAGAGTGACGGGCAGAGTGACAGAGTGACGGGCAGAGTGACAGAGTGACGGGCAGAGTGACAGAGTGACGGGCAGAGTGAAGGGCAGAGTGACGGGCAGAGTGCCAGACCGTTGTAGTGGTGGTGGTGATGTTTGTTTCACTGTGGGGTAACATCGCCCCTGTGTGGTCAGAGAGCGTACTGCAGGGTCTCAACCTGGGGAGGCTGTTGGTCTCTTTGTCCTCTGTCTCTCTCTCTCTATATATATCTTTCTCTCTCTCTCAATTCTCTCTTTGTCTCTCTCTGTCTCTCTCTGTTTGTCTCTCTCTCTCTTATGTCTCTCTCTCTGTCACTCTGTCTCTCTCTCTCTCTCTATATATATATCTTCTCTCTCAATCACTCTCTGTTTCTTTTGTCTCTCTCTCTCTTTGTCTCTCTCTGTGTCTCATTATCTGTCTCTCTCTCTGTCTCTCTCTGTCTGTGTCTCTCTCTGTGTCTCTCTATCTGTCTCTCTCTCTGTGTCTGTCTCTCTCTCTCTCTCTCTCTCTCTCTCTGTCTCTCTGTCTCAATTATCTCTGTCTCTCTCTCTCTCTCTGTCTCTCTCTGTCTCTCTCTCAATTAAATTCTCTCTCTGTCTCTCTCTCTGTGTCTCTCTATCTGTCTCTCTCTCTGTGTCTCTAATGTCTCTGGTTTATATATCTGTCTCTCTCTCTGTGTCTCTCTCGCTGTCTCTCTCTCTCCGTCTCTGTCTCTCTCCCTCTCAATTAAATTCTCTCTCTTCTCTGTCTCTCTGTCTCTGTCTCTCTCTCTCTCTCTCTCTCTCTCTCTCTCTCTCTCTCAGAGAAACAGGGTTTAACATCCTGACAGACCAGAGACCCTCCCCCCCACCACATGTCCTTACAACCTGTCACACCCTGTCAAGGGAAACCTCTCTGGTCTCTATAATGTGTTTCAATAGATATTCAATAACCTACAAATTGATTTAAATAGATTATCCTATATCCTATTTTCCACTCTGCATACTGTGACCAGATTACCATGAAAGACCGATTTCTGTGTGTGTGTGTGTGTGTGTGTGTGTGTGTGTGTGTGTGTTTCACCGCAGTTCTGTCTGTTGTGTGTGTGTCATTTAGCAGACGTGGGGTGTGAGCATTTACAAATGGTGTTCTTCTGTGAATCAAATGATCATTATCATTCCTAGAGGCTGGGGGATCCTCCTCTCCTCCATCCCCTTCTCTCTCTCTCTCTCTCCTTCCCTCTCCTCTATCCCCTTTGTCTTCTCTCTCTCTCTCTCCTTCCCTCTCCTCTATCCCCTTCTCTCTCTCTCTCTCCTTCCTCTCTCCATCCCTCTCCTCTCCTCCCTCTCCTCTCCTCCATCCCTCTCCTCTCCTCCTTCCTCCTCCATCCCTCTCCTCTCCTCCATCCCTCTCCTCTCCTCCATCCCTCTCCTCTCTCTCCTCCATCCCTCTCCTCTCCTCCTCCATCCCTCTCCTCCATCCCTCTCCTCTCCTCCATCCCTCTCTCTCATCCCTCTCCTCTGTCCATCTCTCTCTCTCCTTCCCTCTCCTCCTTCCCTCTCTCTCTCCATCCCTCTTCTCTCCTCCATCCCTCTCTCTCCTCCATCCCTCTCTCTCTCCTCCTCCCTCTCCTCTCCTCCTTCCCTCCTCCTCCCTCTCCTCCTCCATCCCTCCTCTCCTCCATCCCTCTCCTCTCCTCCATCCCTCTCCTCTCCTCCATCCCTCTCCTCCTCCTCCATCCCTCTCCTCTCCTCCTTCCCTCTCCTCCATCCCTCTCCTCTCCATCCATCCCTCCCTTCCTCCATCCCTCTCTCCTCTCCTCCATCCCTCTCCTCCATCCCTCTCCTCTCCTCCATCCCTCTCTCTCTCCTCCTTCCCTCTCCTCCATCCCTCTCCTCTCCTCCATCCCTCTCCTCTCCTCCATCCCTCTCCTCTCTCCTCCTCTCCTCCATCCCTCCTCCATCCCTCCTCCTCTCCTCCATCCCTCTCTCTCCTCCATCCCTCTCTCTCCTCCTCCCTCTCTCTCCCTCCATCCCTCTCTCTCTCCTCCATCCCTCTCCTCCATCCCTCTCTCTCTCCTCCATCCCTCTCCTCTCCTCCATCCCTCTCCTCCATCCCTCCATCCTCTCTCTCTCCTCCTTCCCTCTCCTCCATCCCCTTCCTCCCTCCTCCATCCCTCTTCTCTCCTCCATCCCTCTTCTCCTCCATCCATCCCTCCCTCTCCTCCTCCCTCTCCTCTCCTCCTTCCCTCTCCTCTCTCCTTCCCTCTCCTCCATCCCTCTCTCTCCTCCATCCCTCTCCTCTCCTCCATCCCTCTCCTCTCCTCCATCCCTCTCCTCTCCTCCATCTCTCCTCCATCCCTCTCCTCTCCTCCATCCCTCTCTCTCTCCTCCTTCCCTCTCCTCCATCCCTCTCCTCTCCTCCATCCCTCTCCTCCATCCCTCCTCTCTCTCCTCCATCCCTCTCTCTCCCATCCCTCTCCTCTCCTCCATCCCTCTCCTCTCCTCCATCCCTCTCTCTCCTCCATCCCTCTCCTCTCTCCCTCCTCCATCCCTCTCCTCTCCTCCATCCCTCTCTCTCTCCTCCATCCCTCTTCCATCCCTCCTCCTCCTCTTCCCTCTCCTCTCCTCCATCCCTCTCTCTCCATCCCTCTCCTCCCTCCCTCTCTCTCCTCCATCCCTCTCTCTCTCCTCCATCCCTCTTCTCTCCTCCATCCCTCTCTCTCTCCACCATCCCTCTCTCTCCTCCATCCTCTCTCTCTCCATCCTCCTCTCATCCTCTCTCTCTCTCTCTCCTCTCCTCCATCCCTCTCTCTCTCCTCCATCCCTCTCTCTCCTGGTTCCCTCTCTCTCTCCACCTTCCCCAGTGGTCTCCTCTTCTCCTTCCTCCATCACATCCTGGGGAGAATTACACCCAGTGGTAGGGGTCCTGGGAGAATTACACCCAGTGGTAGGGGTCCTGGGGAGAATTACACCCAGTGGTAGGGGGTCCTGGGGAGAATTACACCCAGTGGTAGGGGTCCTGGGGAGAATTACACCCAGTGGTAGGGGGTCCTGGGGAGAATTACACCCAGTGTGTGGTAGGACTCAGGTAGCAGACAGAGGAGGAGGGGGTGAGAGTCAGGTAGCAGACGGAGGGGGAGTGAGGACTCAGGTAGCAGACGGAGGAGGGGGAGTGAGGACTCAGGTAGCAGACAGAGGAGGGGGACTCAGGTAGCAGACAGAGGAGGGAGGGGGAGAGAGGACTCAGGTAGCAGACAGAGGAGTGAGGACTCAGGTAGCAGACGGAGGAGGGGGGGGAGTGAGGACTCAGGTAGCAGACAGAGGAGGAGGGGGGGAGTGAGGACTCAGGTAGCAGACGGAGGAGGGGGAGTGAGGACTCAGGTAGCAGACAGAGGGGGGGACTCAGGTAGCAGACAGAGGAGGGAGGGGGAGAGAGGACTCAGGTAGCAGACAGAGGAGGGGGACTCAGGTAGCAGACAGAGGGGAGGACTCAGGTAGCAGACAGAGGGGAGGGGACTCAGGTAGCAGACAGAGGAGGGGGATTCAGGTAGCAGACAGAAGGGGGGAGTGAGGACTCAGGTAGACGACAGAGGGGGGACTCAGGTAGCAGACAAGGGGGGACTCAGGTAGCAGACAAGGGGGGGGGGCTCAGGTAGACGACAGAGGGGGGGACTCAGGTAGACGACAGAGGGGGGGCTCAGGTAGACGACAGAGGGGGGACTCAGGTAGCTGACAGAGGAGGAAACTGAAGACTTAAATGCCATTTATAGAAGGTCAAGTTGAAACCCAATCCGGTCCATGCATCAAATACCGGTATATAGTCAAATACGCTATACCACCCAGCCCTCGTGTGTGTGTGTGTGTGTGTGTGTGTGTGTGTGTGTGTGTGTGTGTGTGTGTGTGTGTGTGTGTGTGTGTTGGGTATAACAGTGTGGGCTTTAGGATTAACAGGGCTTTGCCTCCAGCCAAACCAAGAAGCCGAAGAGAGTACAGCTTAGTGTGTGTGGTGTGTGTGTGGTGTGTGTGTGTGTGTGTGTCGCTACGGATGGCTGGTTGTGTCCACACCGACTGAACATTCCGTGGACTTTATTGGTCCGTCCGGCCCATGGGGGATCCAACATGGCCGCCGTGGTGTTTCTGTCTGAAATCTGACATGGCCGACCTCCTCCTTCACCCCAATGGAACGGTGGAACTACAGAAATGAACTTCACATCCTGAATACAAAGAGTTATTTTTGGGGCAAATCCAACACAAACGCATGACTGAGTCCCACTCTTCGTATGTTCAAGCATGGTGGTGGCTGCATCATGTTATGGGTATGCTTGTCATCGGCAAAGACAAGTTAATTTTTTGGGGGGGTTATTGTATGTAGATGGGTGAGAGAAAAAATCAATTGAATCCATTTTGACTTCGGGCTGTAACAAGGGAAATGTAGAATAAATCTAGGGGTATGAATACCTTCTGAAAGCGCTGTATCTGCTTTCGTACTTTTTCGTACTGGTCCCCCGTTGGGAATCGAACCCACAACCCTGCTGTTGAAAGTACCATGCTCTACCAACTGAACCCCACGGGACCTTTCACCGTTGGGGAATCATACCCATTATACTGCTGTCCCAAAAGTCTCAAATCAGTCTCTGGTTTGTTACAAGAAGAACATGAAAACCTCTCACCCCCCCTCACCCTGACCTCTCACCCCTCCTCACCCTGACCTCTCACCCCCCTAACCCTGACCTCTCACCCCCCCCCTCACCCTCACCCTGACCTCTCACCCCCTAACCCTGACCTCTCACCCCCCCCCTCACCCTGACCTCTCACCCCCCTAACCCTGACCTCTCACCCCCTCACCCTGACCTCTCACCCCCTAACCCTGACCCACCCCCTCACCCCCTCCTCACCCCTGACCTCTCACCCCCCTCACCCTGACCCCTCACCCTGACCTCTCACCCCCTCACCCTGACCTCTCACCCCCTCACCCTGACCTCTCACCCCCTGACCCTGACCTCTCACTCACCCTGACCTCTCACCCCCCTCACCCTGACCTGTCACCCCCTCTCCCTGACCTCTCACCCCCTCACCCTGACCTCTCACCCCCTCACCCTGACCTCTCACCCCCTCACCCTGACCTCTCACCCCCCCACCCTGACCTGTCACCCCCTCACCCTGACCTGACCTCACCCCCTCTCCCTGACCTCTCACCCCCTCTCCCTGACCTGTCACCCCTCTCACCCTGACCCCTCACCCCCCTCACCCTGACCCCTCACCCCCTCACCCTGACCTCTCACCCTGACCTCTCACCCCCACCCTGACCTCTAACCTGAAAAAAACCTCTCACTCACCCTGACTCTCACCCCTCACCCCTCACCCCCTCACCCTCACCTGTCACCCCCCTCACCCTGACCTCTCTCCCCCCTCAGCCCTCACCCACCCTCACCCTGACCTCTCCCCCCTCACCCTGCCCTCACCCCCTCTCCCCCTCTCACCCCCTCACCCCTCTCTGACCCCCTCAGCCCTCACCCATCACTCCCCCTCAGCCCTCACCCATATCATCAGCCTGACCCATAGCTCCCCCCTCAGCCCTCACCCTTCTCTCCCCCTCAGCCCTCACCCATATCTCACCCCTCAGCCCTCACCCATGATCATCAGCCCTCACCCATAGCTCCCCCTCACCCCCTCACCCATATCTCAGCCCTCACCCTTCTCTCCCCCTCAGCCCTCACCCTTCTCTCCCCCTCAGCCCTCACCCATATCATCAGCCCTCACCCATTGCTCCCCACAGACCTCACCCATATCTCCCCCCACAGCCCTCACCCATATCTCAGACCTCACCCTATCTCCCCCTCATCCTCACCCATATCTTAGCCCTCACCCTTCTCTCCCCCAGCCCTCAACCTTCTCTCCCCCTCAGCCCTCACTCATATCTCCCCCTCAGCCCTCACCCATATCTCCCCTACAGCCCCCCATATCTCCCCCTCAGCCCTCAACCTTCTCTCCCCCCTCAGCCCTCACCTTCACTCCCCTACAGCCCCATATCTCCCCCTCAGCCCTCAACCTTCTCTCTCCCCCTCAGCCCTCACCCATATCTCCCCCTCAGCCCTCACCCATATCTCCCCTACAGCCCCCCATATCTCCCCCCTCAGCCCTCAACCTTCTCTCCCCCTCAGCCCTCACTCATATCTCCCCCCTCAGCCCTCACCCATATCTCCCCTACAGCCCCCCCCCATATCTCCCCCTCAGCTTCAGACCCTGAAGATAGGGAGCGGAATGAGAGAGGGAGGGGTGGAGGTTTATCCCCTTAATTAATATTGTCTGAGACAGACAAACATACACAGAGAAGCTATGACTGTCGTTATCACCGGTTGATGGGATCGCATTTCTATTCTCTATTTCTGTCTTTGGTTCTTTCTCTTCTTCTGCTGAATCAGAGTTTGGAGATAAGAGGAACCCAAGGTCAGAGAGAGAGAGAGAGGGAGAGAGAGAGAGAGAGGAGAGAGAGAGAGAGAGAGCCCTCAGAGAGAGGGGGAGAGAGAGAGGGGAGAGAGGGAGAGAGGGGAGAGACAGAGAGAGACAGACAAACAGAGAGAGAGAGACAGGGAGACAGAGAGAGACGAGACAGAGAGACAGAGGAGAGAGAGGGAGAGAGAGAGGGAGAGAGAGAGAGAGGGGAGAGAGAGAGAGAGGGGGAGAGAGACAGAGGGAGAGACAGGGGGAGAGAGAGAGAGAGGAGAGAGAGAGAGAGAGAGAGAGACAGAGAGACAGAGAGAGAGAGGGAGAGAGAGAGAGAGACAGAGAGGGGGGAGAGAGAGAGAGAGAGAGGAGGGGAGAGAGAGGGGGAGAGAGAGAGAGAGGGGGGAGGGGAGAGACAGAGAGAGAGGGGGGAGAGAGAGAGAGAGGGGAGAGAGAGAGAGAGGGGGAGAAACACAGAGGGGAGAGAGACAGGGGAAACAGAGAGAGGAGGAGAGGTTGACAGAGCGGGAGAGCAAGAGAAGAGAGAAAGAGACCTACAGCCAATTTACATGAGAGATGAGCTGGATGGGGTGAAGGGGGTCGGGACATGGGGCTGTGATCTCCTAAAGAGTGTGTGTTTGTGTGTGTGTCTTTGTGATGGAGATGGGGCCAGCCGGCCGGCCGGTGTGACCTGATAATGCCATGCCTCTCTAATAGCATTCATCCTCTCTGTCCTGAAACTACTCAAGTGGAAAAGAGAGGGAGGGAGAAAACCAGGGTGTGGAGATGGGGGGGTATAAAGCAGAGAGGAAGGAGGGGAGGGGGAGGAGATGGGGGGGTATGAAGCAGAGAGGGAGGATGAGATGAGGGAGGGGGAGGAGATGGGGGGAGGGAGATGGGGGGATATGAAGCAGAGAGGAAGGAGGGGAGGGGGAGGAGATGGGGGGATATGAAGCAGAGAGGAAGGAGGGAGGATGAGATGAGGGAGGGGGAGGAGATGAAGCAGAGAGAGGGGGGAGGATGAGATGAGGGAGGGGGAGGAGACGGGGAGGATGAGATGAGAGAGGAGGGGAGGGGGAGGAGATGAGAGAGGGGACGGGGAGAGGAGGGGAGGGAGGGGGAGGAGGGGAGAGGAGGGGAGGAGGGAGGAGAGATGGGGAGGGGAGAGGAGATGGGGGAGGATATGAAGCAGAGAGGAAGGGGGAGGATGAGATGAGGGAGGGGGAGGAGATGGGGGGGGGGGATAGATGAGAGAGAGGAGGGGAGAGGAGAGGAGGGGAGGGGGAGGAGATGGGGGGAGGATAGGGGGAAGCAGAGAGAGGAGGGGGAGGATGAGATGAGGGGGGGAGGAGATGGGGAGGGGGGGAGGAGATGGGGGGGATAGATGAAGCAGAGAGAGGGAGGGGGAGGATGAGAGAGGGGGGAGGGGAGGGGAGGAGATGAGAGAGGGAGGGGGGAGGAGATGAGGAGAGGGAGGGGGGGGAGGAGATGAGAGAGGGGAGGAGATGAGAGAGGAGGGGGAGGAGATGAGAGAGGGAGGGGGAGGAGATGAGAGAGGGAGGAGGGGAGGAGAGAGAGAGGGAGGGGGAGATGAGAGAGGGAGGGGGGAGAGGAGGGGAGGGGGAGGAGATGAGAGGGAGGAGAGAGAGAGGGAGGGGGAGGAGATGAGAGAGGGAGGGGGAGGAGATGAGAGAGGGGGGGAGGAGATGAGAGAGGGAGGAGGGAGGAGATGAGAGAGGGAGGAGGGGGGATGGAAGGGAGGAGGGATAGAGATAATAGAGAGGGACGGGGAGAGGATTGGGAGGAGGATGATTTGCAATCAGGACCAGGGAGAGGGAGAATGGAGAGAATAGGGAGGGATGAGGAGAGGGGGAGGATGGATGGATGGAGTGAGGGATGAGGGGGGAGAGAATAGGGAGGGAGGAGATGAGGAGAGGATCAGAGAGAGAATGGAGAGAATAGGGAGGGATGAGGAGAGGATGGATGGATGGATTGAGGAGTGAGGAGTGAGGGATGAGGGGGGAGAGAATAGGGAGGGATGAGGAGAGGGGGAGAGAATCGAGAGAATGGGGAGGGGTGAGAAGAGGAGGGAGGGATGGGGGGGGAGAGAATAGGGAGGGGCTTTGATATATTAGGTTTATGAGACGTGTGGGGAATCAGGGGCGGTGTGAAATAGTTGACCACGCTTGTCTCAGAGCGATGCTGAAATAGTTGACCACGCTTGTCTCAGAGCGATGCTTGAAATAGTTGACCACGCTTGTCTCAGAGCGATGCTGAAATAGTTGACCACGCTTGTCTCAGAGCGATGCTGAAATAGTTGACCACGCTTGTCTCAGAGCAGTGCTGAAATAGTTGACCACGCTTGTCTCAGAGCGATGCTGAAATAGTTGACCACGCTTGTCTCAGAGCAGTGCTGAAATAGTTGACCACGCTTGTCTCAGAGCGATGCTGAAATAGTTGACCACGCTTGTCTCAGAGCGATGCTGAAATAGTTGACCACGCTTGTCTCAGAGCGATGCTGAAATAGCGATGCTGAAATAGTTGACCACGCTTGTCTCAGAGCGATGCTGAAATAGTTGACCACGCTTGTCTCAGAGCGATGCTGAAATAGTTGACCACGCTTGTCTCAGAGCGTGCTGAAATAGTTGACCACGCTTGTCTCAGAGCAGTGCTGAAATAGTTGACCACGCTTGTCTCAGAGCAGTGCTGAAATAGTTGACCACGCTTGTCTCAGAGCGATGCTGAAATAGTTGACCACGCTTGTCTCAGAGCGATGCTGAAATAGTTGACCACGCTTCAGAGTCCACGCTTGTCTCAGAGCAGTGCTGAAATAGTTGACTGTCTCAGAACAGTGCTGAAATAGTTGACCACGCTTGTCTCAGAGCGATGCTGAAATAGTTGACCACGCTTGTCTCAGAGCGATGCTGAAATAGTTGACCACGCTTGTCTCAGAGCGATGCTGAAATAGTTGACCACGCTTGTCTCAGAGCAGTGCTGAAATAGTTGACCACGCTTGTCTCAGAGCGATGCTGAAATAGTTGACCACGCTTGTCTCAGAGCAGTGTGAAATAGTTGACCACGCTTGTCTCAGAGCGATGCTGAAATAGTTGACCACGCTTGTCTCAGAGCAGTGCTGAAATAGTTGACCACGCTTGTCTCAGAGCGGTGTGAAATAGTTGACCACGCTTGTCTCAGAGCGATGCTGAAATAGTTGACCACGCTTGTCTCAGAGCGGTGTGAAATAGTTGACCACGCTTGTCTCAGAGTGGTGTGAAATAGTTGACCACGCTTGTCTCAGAGCGATGCTGAAATAGTTGACCACGCTTCAGGCCTCTAATCTATTATAACGATTGGATGACTTTGGGGAATTTCGGTTAACAACAATTTGATGTTTTTCCATTTTTGCGTTAGCTAACTTTATTCCAATGTTTTCATCATTCGGTGATATTTATTCCCGCTTGTCATTATCTATGGGGGGGCATTCAGTTGTGGTTTAGAAAACAGTTCATGTGGCGGGGCTCTGAGACGTGCCTCGCCAAGTGTACGACCGCCAGGGGCCGGGGGTAACGGGCGCTGCCTAGCAACGAGTTGTAGAGCGTAAGTGTGAGCCAATGGCCTCTCAGCTTCACAGATACATTTCCATACTAAATAAACCGCCATCGTGACGAGGTTGGTTGGCGGGAAAATTAAAAGGTTGAGGCTCAGTCGCCGGAAATACCTTTTCATATAGAAAGAAAAGTCTGCAAAAAACTAAATGTATCCTGTAAGACTAAGTCAGGTCCTGTATCTCTCCCCCTCCCAGACTAAGTCAGGTCCTGTATCTCTCCCCCCCAGACTAAGTCAGGTCCTGTATCTCTCTCCCCCCCAGACTAAGTCAGGTCCTGTATCTCTCTCCCCCAGACTAAGTCAGGTCCTGTATCTCTCTCCCCCAGACTAAGTCAGGTCCTGTATCTCTCTCCCCACCCAGACTAAGTCAGGTCCTGTATCTCTCTCCCCCCAGACTAAGTCAGGTCCTGTATCTCTCTCCCCCAGACTAAGTCAGGTCCTGTATCTCTCCCCTCCCAGACTAAGTCAGGTCCTGTATCTCTCCCAGACCCTGTATAAGTCAGGTCCTGTATCTCTCCCTCCCAGACTAAGTCAGGTCCTGTATCTCTCTTCTCCCAGACTAAGTCAGGTCCTGTATCTCTCTTCTCCCAGACTAAGTCAGGTCCTGTATCTCTCTCCCCCCCAGACTAAGTCAGGTCCTGTATCTCTCTCCCCCAGACTAAGTCAGGTCCTGTATCTCTCCTCCCCCCAGACTAAGTCTCCTGTATCTCTCCCCCCAGACTAAGTCAGGTCCTGTATCTCTCTCCCCACCCAGACTAAGTCAGGTCCTGTATCTCTCTCCCCCAGACTAAGTCAGGTCCTGTATCTCTCCCCCCCAGACTAAGTCAGGTCCTGTATCTCTCTCTCCCCAGACTAAGTCAGGTCCTGTATCTCTCCCCCCAGACTAAGTCAGGTCCTGTATCTCTCCTCTCTCCCCAGACTAAGTCAGGTCCTGTATCTCTCCCCCCAGACTAAGTCAGGTCCTGTATCTCTCTCCCCACCCAGACTAAGTCAGGTCCTGTATCTCTCTCCCCACCCAGACTAAGTCAGGTCCTGTATCTCTCCCTCCCAGACTAAGTCAGGTCCTGTATCTCTCCTCTCCCCCCAGACTAAGTCAGGTCCTGTATCTCTCTTCTCCCAGACTAAGTCAGGTCCTGTATCTCTCTCTCCCCCAGACTAAGTCAGGTCCTGTATCTCTCCCCCCCAGACTAAGTCAGGTCCTGTATCTCTCTCCCCACCCAGACTAAGTCAGGTCCTGTATCTCTCCCCCCCCCCAGACTAAGTCAGGTCCTGTATCTCTCTCCCACCCAGACTAAGTCAGGTCCTGTATCTCTCCCCACCCAGACTAAGTCAGGTCCTGTATCTCTCCCTCCCCCAGACTAAGTCAGGTCCTGTATCTCTCTCCCCACCCAGACTAAGTCAGGTCCTGTATCTCTCTCCCCACCCAGACTAAGTCAGGTCCTGTATCTCTCTCCCCACCCAGACTAAGTCAGGTCCTGTACTGGTGGTAGAAGGAGAGGACAACGCCAGGACCAACCCCTGCTGTTATAACTGTTCTCTCAGGGGCCATTTTGGATTTGTGAGTATCCGTCCGCTCTGTCCCCTATCCCCTAGACAGTGCACTACCCACAGGGCCTCTGGTCAAAAGTAATGCACTATGTAGGGAATAGGGGGCCATTTTGGGAAGTACTCCCTGATTCATCTCTCTACAATCTGTCTGAACTGGCCTGGATATTAACTGTGTGTGTCTGTGTGTCACTGTGTGTGTGTGTGTGTGTGTGTGTGTGTGTGTGTGTGTGTGTTGTGTGTGTGTGTGTGTGTGTGTGTGTGTGTGTATCTCTCTGTGTGTGTGTGTGTCTCTCCCAGACTGTGTGTGGTCCTGTGTGTGTGTGTGTGTGTGTCAGGTCCTGTGTGTGTGTGTGTCTCTCTCTCCCAGTGTGTGTGTGTGTCCTGTGTCTCTCTGTGTGTGTAAGTCAGTGTGTGTGTGTCTCTCCCAGACTGTGTCAGTCTCTCTCTCTGTGTGTCTGTGTGTGTGTCTGACTGTGTGTGTCTCTGTGTGTGTGTGTGTGTGTGACTGTGTGTGTGTCCTGTGTGTCTGTGTGTGTGTGTGTGTGTCTCTGTGTGTGTGTGTGTCATTCTCTCTCTCAGACTGTGTCAGTGTGTGTGTCTGTGTGTGTGTGTGTCTCTCCTCAGTGTAAGTCAGGTCCTGTGTCTCTGTGTGTGTGACTGTGTGTGTCTCTCTTTGTGTGTGTGTGTCTGTGTGTGTGTCTGTGTCAGTGTGTGTGTGTGTGTCATGTGTGTAGGACTGCTCAGTGAGGAGAATGTTTGGGTGTTTCCCCCAACTCTCCCCTCATCAACCAATATGACTCCTGCCTCTCGATCCGCAACCAGATTACCGAGCTCAGCTCAGAGTTCACACTACACACACACACAGACACACACACACACACCTCAATACACACACACACCACACTCAATACTCAGGTCCACACACACTCAATACACACACACTCAGTCAGGTCCTGTACACACTCTCACACACACACACCTCAATACACACACACACACACAGAGACACACACACACACACACACCTCAAGTACACACCTCAACTCAATACACACCTCAATACACACTAAGTCAGGTCCACACACCTCAATACACACAAACTCAGTACACACCTCAAGTACACACACACACACCTCAATACACACACACACACAGACACCTCAATACACACACCTGTACACACCTCACACACTAAACTCAGCACACACACACACACACACCAGACTCAGTACACACACCTCACACACACAAACACACAGACACACAGGTCACACACACACACACACACACACACACAAGTCAGACACACACACACACAGACTCAATACACACACACTGTACACACCTCAATACACACAAACCTCAATACACACACACACACCTCAATCACACACCTCAACACACACACACACTACACTCAGGTCAGACACACACACACACACCTCAACACACACACAACACCTCAGGTACACACACACACACACAAACACACACAGACACCTCAATACACACTAAACTCACACAGACACCTCAATTACACACTAAACACAGGTCAGACAGACACACTCACACACTAAACTCAGTACAGACACCTCAATACACACTAAACTCAGCGCAGACACCTCATTACACACTAAACTCAGTACAGACACCTCATTACACACTAAACTCAGTACAGACACCTCATTACACACTAAACTCAGTACACAGACACCTCATTACACACTAAACTCAGTACAGACACCTCATTACACACTAAACTCAGCACAGACACCTCATTACACACTAAACTCAGTACAGACACCTCATTACACACTAAACTCAGTACAGACAGACACCTCAACTCAGTACAGACACCTCATTACACACTAAACTCAGTACAGACACCTCATTACACACTAAACTCAGTACAGACACCTCATTACACACTAAACTCAGTACAGACACCTCATTACACACTAAACTCAGTACAGACACCTCATTACACACTAAACTCAGTACAGACACCTCATTACACACTAAACTCAGCACAGACACCTCATTACACACTAAACTCAGTACAGACACCTCATTACACACTAAACTCAGTACAGACACCTCATTACACACTAAACTCAGTACAGACACCTCATTACACACTAAACTCAGCACAGACACCTCATTACACACTAAACTCAGTCAGACACCTCATTACACACTAAACTCAGCACAGACACCTCATTACACACTAAACTCAGTACAGACACCACCTCATTACACACTAAACTCAGTACAGACACCTCATTACACACTAAACTCAGTACAGACACCTCATTCATTACACACTAAACTCAGTACAGACACCTCATTACACACTAAACTCAGTCAGACACCTCATTACACACTAAACTCAGCACAGACACCTCATTACACACTAAACTCAGTACAGACACCTCATTACACACCTAAACACTCAGTACAGACACCTCATTACACACTAAACTCAGTGCAGACACCTCATTACACACCTCATTACACACTAAACTCAGCACAGACACCTCATTACACACCTCAACTCACAAACTCAGTACAGACACCTCATTACACACTAAACTCAGCACAGACACCTCATTACACACTAAACTCAGTGCAGACACTGATTACACTCATTACACACTAAACTCAGCACAGACACCTCATTACACACTAAACTCAGTGCAGACACCTCATTACACACCTCATTACACACTAAACTCAGTACAGACACCTCATTACACACCTCATTACACACTAAACTCAGTACAGACACCTCATTACACACTAAACTCAGCACAGACACCTCATTACACACTAAACTCAGTACAGACACCTCATTACACACTAAACTCAGTGCAGACACCTCATTACACACCTCATTACAACTAAACTCAGTACAGACACCTCATTACACACTAAACTCAGTCAGACACCTCATTACACACTAAACTCAGCACAGACACCTCATTACACACTAAACTCAGTACAGACACCTCATCACACCTCATTACACACTAAACTCAGTCAGACACCTCATTACACACTAAACTCAGTACAGACACCTCATTACACACTAAACTCAGTACAGACACCTCATTACACACCCAAACTCAGTACAGACACCTCATTACACACTAAACTCAGTACAGACACCTCATTACACACTAAACTCAGTCAGACACCTCATTACACACTAAACTCAGTACAGACACCTCATTACACACTAAACTCAGTACAGACACCTCATTACACACTAAACTCAGCACAGACACCTCATTACACACTAAACTCAGTACAGACACCTCATTACACACTAAACTCAGCACAGACACCTCATTACACACTAAACTCAGTACAGACACCTCATTACACACTAAACTCAGTACAGACAGACACCTCATTACACACTAAACTCAGTACAGACACCTCATTACACACTAAACTCAGCACAGACACCTCATTACACTAAACTCAGTACAGACACCTCATTACACACTAAACTCAGTACAGACACACTCATTACACACTAAACTCAGTACAGACACCTCATTACACACTAAACTCAGCACAGACACCTCATTACACACTAAACTCAGTACAGACACCTCATTACACACTAAACTCAGTACAGACACCTCATTACACACTAAACTCAGTGCAGACACCTCATTACACACCTCATTACACACTAAACTCAGTACAGACACCTCATTACACACTAAACTCAGCACAGACACCTCATTACACACTAAACTCAGTGCAGACACCTCATTACACACCTCATTACACACTAAACTCAGCACAGACACCTCATTACACACTAAACTCAGTGCAGACACCTCATTACACACCTCATTACACACTAAACTCAGTACAGACACCTCATTACACACCTCATTACACACTAAACTCAGTACAGACACCTCATTACACACTAAACTCAGCACAGACACCTCATTACACACTAAACTCAGTACAGACACCTCATTACACACTAAACTCAGTACAGACACCTCATTACACACTAAACTCAGTACAGACACCTCATTACACACTAAACTCAGTACAGACACCTCATTACACACTAAACTCAGTAAACAGTACAGACACCTCATTACACACTAAACTCAGTCCAGACACCTCATTACACACTAAACTCAGTACAGACACCTCATTACACACCTAACACTCAAACTCAGTACAGACACCTCATTACACACTAAACTCAGTACAGACACCTCATTACACACTAAACTCAGTACAGACACCTCATTACACACTAAACTCAGTACAGACACCTCATTACACAAACTCAGTACAGACACCTCATTACACACTAAACTCAGTACAGACACCCTCATTACACACTAAACTCAGCACAGACACCTCATTACACACTAAACTCAGTACAGACACCTCATTACACACTAAACTCAGTACAGACAGACACCTCATTACACACTAAACTCAGTACAGACACCTCATTACACACTAAACTCAGTACAGACACCTCATTACACACTAAACTCAGCACAGACACCTCATTACACACTAAACTCAGCACAGACACCTCATTACACACTAAACTCAGTGCAGACACCTCATTACACACCTCATTACACACTAAACTCAGTACAGACACCTCATTACACACTAAACTCAGTACAGACACCTCATTACACACTAAACTCAGTACAGACAGACACCTCATTACACACTAAACTCAGTACAGACACCTCATTACACACCTCAAACTCTAAACTCAGTACAGACACCTCATTACACACTAAACTCAGCACAGACACCTCATTACACACTAAACTCAGCACAGACACCTCATTACACACTAAACTCAGCACAGACACATTCATTACACACTAAACTCAGTACAGACACCTCATTACACACATTAAACTCAGTACAGACACCTCATTACACACACACTAAACTCAGCACAGACACCTCATTACACACTAAACTCAGCACAGACACCTCATTACACACTAAACTCAGTACAGACAGACCTCATTACACACTAAACTCAGCGCAGACACCTCATTACACACTAAACTCAGTACAGACACCTCATTACACACTAAACTCAGTACAGACACCTCATTACACACACTAAACTCAGTACACAGACACCTCATTACACACTAAACTCAGTACAGACACCTCATTACACACTAAACTCAGTACAGACACCTCATTACACACTAAACTCAGTACAGACACCTCATTACACACTAAACTCAGTACAGACACCTCATCATTACACACTAAACTCAGTACACAGACACCTCATTACACACTAAACTCAGTACAGACACCTCATTACACACTAAACTCAGTACAGACACCTCATTACACACTAAACTCAGCACAGACACCTCATTACACACTAAACTCAGCACAGACACCTCATTACACACTAAACTCAGTACAGACACCTCATTACACACTAAACTCAGTACAGACACCTCATTACACACTAAACTCAGCACACTAAACTCAGTACAGACAAACTCATTACAGACACCTCATTACACACTAAACTCAGCACAGACACCTCATTACACACTAAACTCAGTACAGACACCTAAACTCACAGACAAACTCATTACAGACACCTCATTACACACTAAACTCAGTACAGACACCTCATTACACACTAAACTCAGTACAGACACCTCATTACACACCTCAGTACAGACACCTCAGTTACAGAAACTCATTGGTAGACACCTCATTACACACAGCACAAACTCAGCACAGACACCTCATTACACACTAAACTCAGTACAGACACCTCATTACACACTAAACTCAGTGCAGACACCTCATTACACACCTCATTACACACTAAACTCAGCACAGACACCTCATTACACACTAAACTCAGTGCAGACACCTCATTACACACCTCATTACACACTAAACTCAGTACAGACACCTCATTACACACCTCATTACACACTAAACTCAGTACAGACACCTCATTACACACTAAACTCAGCACAGACACCTCATTACACACTAAACTCAGCACAGACACCTCATTACACACTAAACTCAGTGCAGACACCTCATTACACACCTCATTACACACTAAACTCAGTACAGACACCTCATTACACACTAAACTCAGTACAGACAGACACCTCATTACACACTAAACTCAGTACAGACACCTCATTACACACTAAACTCAGTACAGACACCTCATTACACACCTCATTACACACTAAACTCAGTACAGACACCTCATTACACACTAAACTCAGTACAGACACCTCATTACACACTAAACTCAGCACAGACACCTCATTACACACTAAACTCAGCACAGACACCTCATTACACACTAAACTCAGCACAGACACCTCATTACACACTAAACTCAGCACAGACACCTCATTACACACTAAACTCAGCACAGACACCTCATTACACACTAAACTCAGTACAGACACCTCATTACACACCTCATTACACACTAAACTCAGACAGACACCTCATTACACACTAAACTCAGTACAGACACCTCATTACACACTAAACTCAGTACAGACACCTCATTACACACTAAACTCAGCACAGACACCTCATTACACACTAAACTCAGTACAGACAGACACCTCATTACACACTAAACTCAGTACAGACACCTCATTACACACTAAACTCAGCACAGACACCTCATTACACACTAAACTCAGTGCAGACACCTCATTACACACCTCATTACACACTAAACTCAGCACAGACACCTCATTACACACTAAACTCAGTGCAGACACCTCATTACACACTAAACTCAGTACAGACACCTCATTACACACTAAACTCAGCACAGACACCTCATTACACACTAAACTCAGTACAGACACCTCATTACACACCTCATTACACACTAAACTCAGCACAGACACCTCATTACACACTAAACTCAGTACAGACACCTCATTACACACCTCATTACACACTAAACTCAGTACAGACACCTCATTACACACCTCATTACACACTAAACTCAGTACAGACACCTCATTACACACTAAACTCAGCACAGACACCTCATTACACACTAAACTCAGCACAGACACCTCATTACACACTAAACTCAGTGCAGACACCTCATTACACACCTCATTACACACTAAACTCAGTACAGACACCTCATTACACACTAAACTCAGTACAGACAGACACCTCATTACACACTAAACTCAGTACAGACACCTCATTACACACTAAACTCAGTACAGACACCCTCATTACACACTCAAACTCATTACACACTAAACTCAGTACAGACACCTCATTACACACTAAACTCAGTACAGACACCTCATTACACACTAAACTCAGTACAGACACCTCATTACACACCTCATTACACACTAAACTCAGTACAGACACCTCATTACACACTAAACTCAGTACAGACACCTCATTACACACTAAACTCAGTACAGACACCTCATTACACACTAAACTCAGTACAGACACCTCATTACACACTAAACTCAGTACAGACACCTCATTACACACTAAACTCAGTACAGACACCTCATTACACACTAAACTCAGCACAGACACCTCATTACACACTAAACTCAGTACAGACACCTCATTACACACTAAACTCAGCACAGACACCTCATTACACACTAAACTCAGTACAGACACCTCATTACACACTAAACTCAGTACAGACAGACACCTCATTACACACTAAACTCAGTACAGACACCTCATTACACACTAAACTCAGTACAGACACCTCATTACACACTAAACTCAGTACAGACAGACACCTCATTACACACTAAACTCAGTACAGACAGACACCTCATTACACACTAAACTCAGTACAGACACCTCATTACACACTAAACTCAGTACAGACACCTCATTACACACTAAACTCAGTACAGACACCTCATTACACACTAAACTCAGCACAGACACCTCATTACACACTAAACTCAGTACAGACACCTCATTACACACCTCATTACACACTAAACTCAGTACAGACACCTCATTACACACTAAACTCAGTACAGACACCTCATTACACACTAAACTCAGTACAGACACCTCATTAAACACACACACACTAAACTCAGTACAGACACCTCATTACACACTAAACTCAGTACAGACACCTCATTACACACTAAACTCAGCACAGACACCTCATTACACACTAAACTCAGTACAGACACCTCATTACACACTCAGCACAGACACCTCATACACACTAAACTCAGTACAGACACCTCATTACACACTAAACTCAGTACAGACAGACACCTCATTACACACTAAACTCAGTACAGACACCTCATTACACACTAAACTCAGTACAGACACCTCATTACACACTAAACTCAGTACAGACACCTCATTACACACTAAACTCAGTACAGACAGACACCTCATTACACACTAAACTCAGTACAGACACCTCATTACACACTAAACTCAGTACAGACACCTCATTACACACTAAACTCAGTACAGACACCTCATTACACACTAAACTCAGTACAGACACCTCATTACACACTAAACTCAGTACAGACACCTCATTACACACTAAACTCAGCACAGACACCTCATTACACACTAAACTCAGTACAGACACCTCATTACACACTAAACTCAGTACAGACACCTCATTAGACACCTCATTACACACTAAACTCAGTACAGACACCTCATTACACACTAAACTCAGTACAGACACCTCATTACACACTAAACTCAGTACAGACACCTCATTACACACTAAACTCAGTACAGACACCTCATTACACACTAAACTCAGTACAGACACCTCATTACACACTAAACTCAGCACAGACACCACACTAAACTCATTACACACTAAACTCAGTACAGACACCTCATTACACACTAAACTCAGTACAGACACCTCATTACACACTAAACTCAAACTAAACTCAGTACAGACACCTCATTACACACTAAACTCAGCACAGACACCTCATTACACACTAAACTCAGTACAGACACCTCATTACACACTAAACTCAGTACAGACACCTCATTACACACTAAACTCATTACACACTAAACTAAACTCAGTACAGACACCTCATTACACACTAAACTCAGCACAGACACCTCATTACACACTAAACTCAGCACAGACACCTCATTACACACTAAACTCAGTACAGACACCTCATTACACACCTCATTACACACTAAACTCAGTACAGACACCTCATTACACACTAAACTCAGTACAGACACCTCATTACACACTAAACTCAGTACAGACACCTCATTACACACTAAACTCAGTACAGACACCTCATTACACACTAAACTCAGTACAGACACCTCATTACACACTAAACTCAGTACAGACAGACACCTCATTACACACTAAACTCATTACAGACACCTCATTAAACTAAACTCAGTACAGACACACCTCATTACACACTAAACTCAGACACCTCATTACACACTAAACTCAGTACAGACACCTCATTACACACTAAACTCAGTACAGACACCTCATTACACACTCAAACTAAACTCAGTACAGACACCTCATTACACACTAAACTCAGTACAGACAGACACCTCATTACACACTAAACTCAGTACAGACACCTCATTACACACTAAACTCAGTACAGACACCTCATTACACACTAAACTCAGTACAGACACCTCATTACACACTAAACTCAGCACAGACAGACACCTCATTACACACTAAACTCAGTACAGACACCTCATTACACACTAAACTCAGTACAGACACCTCATTACACACTAAACTCAGTACAGACACCTCATTACACACTAAACTCAGTACAGACACCTCATTACACACTAAACTCAGTACAGACACCTCATTACACACTAAACTCAGCACAGACACCTCATTACACACTAAACTCAGTACAGACAGACACCTCATTACACACTAAACTCAGTACAGACACCTCATTACACACTAAACTCAGTACAGACACCTCATTACACACTAAACTCAGTACAGACACCTCACACCCTCATTACACACTAAACTCAGTACAGACACCTCATTACACACTAAACTCAGTACAGACACCTCATTACACACTAAACTCAGTACAGACACCTCATTACACACTAAACTCAGTACAGACACCTCATTACACACTAAACTCAGTACAGACACCTCATTACACACTAAACTCAGCACAGACACCTCATTACACACTAAACTCAGTACAGACACCTCATTACACACTAAACTCAGTACAGACACCTCATTACACACCTCATTACACACTAAACTCAGTACAGACACCACCTCATTACACACTAAACTCAGTACAGACACCTCATTACACACTAAACTCAGTACAGACACCTCATTACACACTAAACTCATTACAGACACCTCATTACACACTAAACTCAGTACAGACACCTCATTACACACTAAACTCAGTACAGACACCTCATTACACACTAAACTCAGTACAGACAGACACCTCATTACACACTAAACTCAGTACAGACACCTCATTACACACTAAACTCAGTACAGACACCTCATTACACACTAAACTCAGCGCAGACACCTCATTACACACTAAACTCAGTACAGACAGACACCTCATTACACACTAAACTCAGTCAGAGTACAGACACTCATTAACTAAACTCAGTACAGACACCTCATTACACACTAAACTCAGTACAGACACACCTCATTACACACTAAACTCAGTACAGACACCTCATTACACACTAAACTCAGTACAGACAGACACCTCATTACACACTAAACTCAGTACAGACACCTCATTACACACTAAACTCAGTACAGACACCTCATTACACACTAAACTCAGCACAGACACCTCATTACACACTAAACTCATACAGACACCTCATTACACACTAAACTCAGTACAGACACCTCATTACACACTAAACTCAGCACAGACACCTCATTACACACTAAACTCAGTACAGACACCTCATTACACACTAAACTCAGTACAGACACCTCATTACACACTAAACTCAGCACAGACACCTCATTACACACTAAACTCAGTACAGACACCTCATTACACACCTCATTACACACTAAACTCAGTACAGACACCTCATTACACACTAAACTCAGTACAGACAGACACCTCATTACACACTAAACTCAGTACAGACACCTCATTACACACTAAACTCAGTACAGACAGACACCTCATTACACACTAAACTCAGTACAGACACCTCATTACACACTAAACTCAGTACAGACACCTCATTACACACTAAACTCAGTACAGACACCTCATTACACACTAAACTCAGTACAGACACCTCATTACACACTAAACTCAGCACAGACACCTCATTACACACTAAACTCAGTACAGACACCTCATTACACACTAAACTCAGTACAGACACCTCATTACACACTAAACTCAGTACAGACACCTCATTACACACTAAACTCAGTACAGACACCTCATTACACACTCAGTACAGACACCTCATACACACTAAACTCAGTACAGACACCTCATTACACACTAAACTCAGTACAGACACCTCATTACACACTAAACTCAGTACAGACACCTCATTACACACTAAACTCAGCACAGACAGACACCTCATTACACACTAAACTCAGTACAGACACCTCATTACACACTAAACTCAGTACAGACACCTCATTACACACTAAACTCAGTACAGACACCTCATTACACACTAAACTCAGCACAGACACCTCATTACACACTAAACTCAGTACAGACACCTCATTACACACTAAACTCAGTACAGACACCTCATTACACACTAAACTCAGTACAGACACCTCATTACACACTAAACTCAGTACAGACACCTCATTACACACTAAACTCAGCACAGACACCTCATTACACACTAAACTCAGTACACAGACACCTCATTACACACTAAACTCAGTACAGACACCTCATTACACACTAAACTCAGTACAGACACCTCATTACACACCTCATTACACACTAAACTCAGTACAGACACCTCATTACACACTAAACTCAGCACAGACACCTCATTACACACTAAACTCAGCACAGACAGACACCTCATTACACACTAAACTCAGACAGACACCTCATTACACACTAAACTCAGTACAGACACCTCATTACACACTAAACTCAGTACAGACAGACACCTCATTACACACTAAACTCAGCACAGACACCTCATTACACACTAAACTCAGTACAGACACCTCATTACACACTAAACTCAGTACAGACACCTCATTACACACTAAACTCAGCACAGACACCTCATTACACACTAAACTCAGCACAGACACCTCATTACACACTAAACTCAGTACAGACAGACACCTCATTACACACTAAACTCAGTACAGACACCTCATTACACACTAAACTCAGTACAGACACCTCATTACACACTAAACTCAGTACAGACACCTCATTACACACTAAACTCAGTACAGACACCTCATTACACACTAAACTCAGTACAGACACCTCATTACACACTAAACTCAGCACAGACACCTCATTACACACTAAACTCAGCACAGACACCTCATTACACACTAAACTCAGCACAGACACCTCATTACACACTAAACTCAGTACAGACACCTCATTACACACTAAACTCAGTACAGACACCTCATTACACACTAAACTCAGCACAGACACCTCATTACACACTAAACTCAGTACAGACACCTCATTACACACTAAACTCAGTACAGACACCTCATTACACACTAAACTCAGCACAGACAGACACCTCATTACACACTAAACTCAGTACAGACACCTCATTACACACTAAACTCAGTACAGACACCTCATTACACACTAAACTCAGCACAGACACCTCATTACACACTAAACTCAGCACAGACACCTCATTACACACTAAACTCAGCACAGACACCTCATTACACACTAAACTCAGTACAGACACCTCATTACACACCTCATTACACACTAAACTCAGCACAGACACCTCATTACACACCTCATTACACACTAAACTCAGTACAGACACCTCATTACACACTAAACTCAGTACAGACACCTCATTACACACTAAACTCAGCACAGACACCTCATTACTAAACTCAGCACAGACACCTCATTACACACTAAACTCAGTACAGACACCTCATTACACACTCTCCTCAGTACAGACACCTCATTACACACTAAACTCAGTACAGACACCTCATTACACACTAAACTCAGTACAGACACCTCATTACACACTAAACTCAGTACAGACAGACACCTCATTACACACTAGACTGACAGATTGAGGGGTAATTGTTGACTAATGTGGTGATGGGAAGATTTACAAGATACAGTGAATTAATCACCATCTCTCCCTCTCTCTCTCTCTCTCTCTCTCTCTCTCTCTGTCTCTCTCTCTCTGTCTCTCTCTCTCTCTCTCTCTCTCTCTCTCCATCTCTCTCTCTCTCTCTCTCTGTCTCTCTCCATCTCTCTCTCTCTCTCTCTCCATCTCTCTCTCTCTCTCTCTCCTGTCTCTCTCTCTCATCTCTCTCTCTCTCTCTGTCTCTCTCTCTCTCCATCCTCTCTGTCTCTCTCTCTCCTCTCTCTCTCTCTCTCTCTCTCTCTCTCTCTCTCTCCATCTCTCTCGTCTCTCTCTCTCTCTCTCTCTCATCCCTCTCTCTCTCTCTCTCTGTCCCTCTGTGTCTCTCTCTCTGTCCTCTCTCTCTCTCTCTCTCCATCCCTCTGTGTCTCTCTCTCCATCCCTCTGTGTCTCTCTGTCCATCCCTCTCTCTCTCTCCATCCCTCCGTCTCTCTCTCTCTCATCCCTCTCTCTCTCCATCCCTCTGTGTCTCTCTCTCCATCCCTCTGTGTCTCTCTCTCCATCCCTCTGTCTCTCTCTCCATCCCTCTGTCTCTCTCTCCATCCCTCTGTCTCTCTCTCCATCCCTCTGTGTCTCTCTCTCCATCCCTCTGTGTCTCTCTCTCCATCCCTCTCTCTCTCTATCTCTCGCTCTCTCTCTCAATCCCTCTCTCTCTCCATCTCTCGCTCTCTCTCTCTCCATCTCTCTCTCTCCATCCCTCCATCTCTCTCTGTAGAGTTGAAGGACGCAGGCCTGTTTCCGTGTCAGGTCTCACCAGACGGTGACGCCCGAGACGATCCGCCGGGCAAACGCCAGAGAACCGACTCTAACCTGAGCTACAGGCCGTACCAGAACTATCCCCCTAAACCCTACCATAGTGCTACTCCTAGCCGTACCCACATCAGGTTCAGCGGCGGCCAGGAGAAACCCTGGACTCCTAAACGCAAACTAAAGGAGAGCAGAGAGGGGAAGCGTTTCACTACAGGTACCATCTTCTAGTTGTATTCATGTGGACCGTAATGGGATTTTAGTCTGCTCTGGGATCTGTTAGTCTGCTCTGGGTTAGTCTGCTCTGGATCTGTTAGTCTGCTCTAGGATCTGTTAGTCTGCTCTGGGATCTGTTAGTCTGCTCTAGGATCTGTTAGTCTGCTCTGGGATCTGTTAGTCTGCTCTGGGATCTGTTAGTCTGCTCTGGATCTGTTAGTCTGCTCTGGGATCTGTTAGTCTGCTCTAGGATCTGTTAGTCTGCTCTAGGATCTGTTAGTCTGCTCTGGGATCTGTTAGTCTGCTCTGGGATCTGTTAGTCTGCTCTGGGATCTGTTAGTCTGCTCTGGGATCTGTTAGTCTGCTCTGGGATCTGTTAGTCTGCTCTGGGATCTGTTAGTCTGCTCTGGGATCTGTTAGTCTGCTCTGGGATCTGTTAGTCTGCTCTGGGATCTGTTAGTCTGCTCTAGGATCTGTTAGTCTGCTCTGGTTAGTCTGCTCTGGGATCTGTTAGTCTGCTCTGGGATCTGTTAGTCTGCTCTGGGATCTGTTAGTCTGCTGCTCTGGATCTGTTAGTCTGCTCTGGGATCTGTTAGTCTGCTCTGGGATCTGTTAGTCTGCTCTGGGATCTGTTAG
>NW_027040312.1:22500-26213 GCF_034236695.1 Oncorhynchus nerka | reverse complement strand
AGTATATTGTATATAAACGGTATATTGTACAGTATATTATATATAAACAGTATGTGTATATAAACAGTATATTGTATATAAACATTATGTGTATATAAAACGGTATATTATACAGTATATTGTATATAGAGCAGTATGTGTATATAAACAGTATATTGTACAGTATATTGTATATAAACGGTATATTATTATATAAACGGTATATTATTATTACTCGACAGTATGTTATGCAGTATATTGTATATAAACAGTATAACAGTATATTGTATATAAACAGTATATAAACAGTATATTGTATAGAAACAGTATATTGTATATAAACAGTATATTGTATATAAACAGTATATTGTATATAAACAGTATATTGTATCAGTATATTGTATATAAACAGTATATTGTATATAAACAGTATATTGTATATATCAGGATATTTGGGGTAAAAGTTCCACTGGAAGTTTTTCCAATACAGTCAACCATTATTTTGTAAATATAAATATATACTTTTTCCAGTTAATCTCTGCAGTTGACTTGCGATGCGTTGGTAGTTGGAGATAGTTGGAGATAGTTGGGAGATAGTTGGAATAAGTTAGGAATAGTTAGAAGATAGTTGAGGAATATTAGAGATAGTTAGAGATAGTTGCAGAATAGTTAGAGATAGTTAGGAGATAGTTAGAGATGGTGCAGATAGTTGGGGGATAGTTAGGAGATAGTTGGGGGATAGTTGGGAGATAGTTGGGAGATAGTTGGGGATAGTTAGGAGATAGTTGGGGATAGTTTGAGATAGTTGGGGGATAGTTAGAGATAGTTGGGGACCGTTAGGAGATAGTTGGGGACCCGTTAGGAGAATAGTTGGGGGACCCGTTATGAGATAGTTGGGGATAGTTAGGAGATAGTTGGGGGATAGTTGAAAGGAGATTGTTAGGGGACCGTTAGGAAATAGTTGGGGATAGTTAGGAGATAGTTGGGGGATAGTTAGAGATAGTTAGGGGATAGTTAGAGATAGTTGGAGATAGTCGGGGGGAATAGTTGGAGATAGTCGGGGGATAGTTAGTTGGAGATAGTTGGGAGATAGTTGGGGATAGTTGGGGGACCGTTAGAGATAGTTAGGGGGATAGTTAGGAGATAGTTAGAATGGTTAGTGGATAGTTAGAGGATAGTTGGGGGATAGCTGGGAGATAGTTGGGAGATACCGTTAGATAGTTAGAGATAGTTGGGGATAATGGAGATAGTTGGGATAGTCGGGGGGACCGTTAGGAGATATTGAGACGTTAGGAAATAGTTAGAGATAGTTGGAATAGGAATCGAGATAATTTAAAGAGATAGTTAGAGTTGGGAATAGTTAGAAGGAGATAGTTAGGGGTTGGAGATAGTTAGGAGATAGTTGGGGATAGTTGATGGAGATTGGAATCAATTAAAGAATAGTTAGAGATTGAATAGTTGGGATAGTTAGGAGATAGTTGGGGATAGTTAGAGATAGTTGGGGGATAGTTAGAGATAGTTGGGGATAGTTGGAGATAGTTAGACAGTTGGGATAGTTAGAGATATTTGGGATAGTTAGAGATATTTGGGGGATAGTTAGAGATAGTTGGGGATAGTTAGGACATAGTTGTGGATAGTTAGAGATAGTTGGGGATAGTTAGGACATAGTTGGGATTATAGAGATAGTTGGAGATAGTTTGGGGATAGTTAGAGATAGTTGGGGATAGTTAGACATAGTTTATTGGTTGGGGATAGTTGGGGGATAGTTAGGAGATAGTTGGGGATAGTTAGAGATAGTTGGGGGTAGTTAGAGATAGTTGGGGGATAGTTATGACATGGTTGGGGATAGTTAGAGATAGTTGGGGGATAGTTGGAAATAGTTGGGGGATAGTTAGGACATAGTTAGGATAGTTGGGGGATAGTTGGAGATAGTTGGGGGATAGTTAGAGATAGTTGGGGATAGTTAGAGATAGTTGGGGATAGTTAGGACATAGTTGGGGATAGTTAGGGATAGTTGGGAGATATTTAGAGATAGTTAGAGATAGTTGCAAAGGGATAGTTGGAGATAGTTGGGGATAGTTAGGACATAGTTGGGGGATAGTTGGGAGATAGTTAGGGAGATAGTTGGGAGATAGTTGGGAATAGTTAGAGATAGTTAGACATAGTTAGAGATATTGGGGATAGTTGGGAGTTGGAATAGTTGGGGGATAGTTAGACATAGTTGGGATAGTTGGAGATAGTTATAGATAGTTATAGATAGTTAAGAGATAGTTAAGAGATAGTTGAAGAGATAGTTGGGAAGATTGTTGGGGATATTTAAGAGATAGTTAGAGATAGTTAGAGATAGTGGGATAGTTGTGGAATAGTTAGAGATAGTTTGGGATAGTTGGGAGATAGTTAGGGGATGTGGGATAGTTAGGAGATAGTTATAGTTGGGGATAGTTAGAGATAGTTGGGGATAGTTGAGATAGTTGGGGGATAGTTAGATAGTTGGGGATAGTTGGAGATAGTTATAGATAGTTAAGAGGTAGTTAAGAAATAGTGAAGAGATAGTTAAGAGATAGTTAGTTAGAGGATAGTTGGGGATCAAGTAGGGAGATAGTTATGGATCGTTAGAGATAGTTTAGGATAGTTGGGGGATAGTTAGAGATAGTTAGGGGATGGGGATAGTTAGAGATAGTTCGCACTAACATCTGCTAACCATGTGTATGTGACAAATAAAAATTGTATTTGATTTGATAGAGATAGTTGGGGGATAGTTAGAGATAGTTAGGAGATAGTTAGGGGATCGTTAGGAGATAGTTAGGGATATTTAGAGATAGTTGGGATAGTTAGAGATAGTTAGGAGATAGTTGGTGGATCGTTAGGAGATAGTTGGGGGATAGTTAGAGATAGTTGGGGGATTGTTAGGAGAGATAGTTAGAGAGGGATGGAGTTAGAGATAGTTGGGGGATCGTTAGGAGATAGTTGGGGGAGAGACGGAGAGAGATGGGGGAGAGAGATGGGGAGAGAGATGGGGGAGAGATGGGGGGGAGAGATGGGGGGGAGAGAGATGGGCGAGAGGGGAGGACGGGAGAGAGAGGGGCGAAAAGAATCAGAGGTGTTTGATGAAGGCTCAAGGCTGTGTGTCAGTGTTTGTCTAAAGGCTAAAAGTGCCCTCTGCTAAACAAGGGGGATGTTGTTCACTTAGCTGTGTGTACTGTACAACATATGGTGTGTGTGTGTGTGTGTGTGTGTGTGTGTGATGGTACTGTGTGTGTGTGTGTGTGTGTGTGTTCCTCACACAGTAAGCTGACGACAGGAGTTACAGTTTCATGTCTGAGGGTTGGTATCCCTCAGGGCTCTACTATAGGGCCCTCCTCCTTCTCCTTTGGGTTTTACACACACACACACCGTACCATCACACACACACACCGTACCATCACACCACACACACCGTACCATCACACACACACACCGTACCATCACACACACACACCGTACCATCACACACACACACCGTACCATCACACACACACACACACACACCGTACCATCACACACACACACACACACACCGTACCATCACACACACACACACACACACACCATCACACACACACACACCGTACCATCACACACACACACACACACACACCACACACACACACACACACACACACACACACACCGTAACATCACACACACAGTCCTTCTGATACAGACACAGAACAGACCTGCCTAGTAGAATGGGG
>NW_027040312.1:0-17500 GCF_034236695.1 Oncorhynchus nerka | reverse complement strand
CCTTCTCTCTCATCCTCTCTCTCTATCCTTTTCTCTCTCTCTCCATCCTTTCTTCTCTCTCTCTCCATCCTCTCTATTTTCTCTCTCTCTCCATCCTCTCTCTCTCTCCATCCTTTCTCTCTCTCTATATCTCTCTCTCTCTCCATCCTCTCTCTCTCTCTCTCCATCCTTTCTCTCTCTCTCCATCCTTTCTCTCTCTCTCCATCCTCTCTCTCTCTCTCCATCCTTTTTTCTCTCTCCATCCTTTTCTCTCTCTCTCCATCCTTCTCTCTCCATCCTTTTCTCTCTCTCCATCCATCCTCTCTCTCATCCTTCCTGTCTCCATCCTTTTCTCTTCCTTCTCCATCCTTCCCTCTCTCCATCCTTCTCTTCCATCCTGTGTGTGTTACATCCTTCTCTATCTCTTTTTCTTCTTCCATCCTCTTTCTCTCTCTCCATCCTGTGTGTCTCTCTCCAGTCTTCTCTCTTGTTTCTCCATTCTTTCTCTGTCTGTCCTTCTCTCTCTCCATCTTTCTAGGGTCCATCTCTTCTCTTCTTCTCTTCTTCTTTCTAGGGTGGTCTGTGTGTCCATCTTTCTTGTGTGTCCATGGTGTGTCTGTGTCCATGTCTTGTGTGTGTCTCCATCTAGGGTTCTCCATCCTCTCTTCTTCTCTTTCTCTGGTCCATCTCTTCTCTCTCTCTCCAGGACGTTCTGTTGTCTCTCTCATATCCTTCTCTCTCTCCATCCTCTCTCTCTCTCTCTCTCTCTCTCTCTCTCTCCATCTCTGTTTCTCCTGTGGAGAAATCTGTGTGTTGTGTCGGCAGAGGCGGCGTGTGACACTCACGCTCCGTCAAGCGTCTGTCTTTAATGAGAGACCCAGGGACAGAGACCTGACACACACACACACACACACACACACACACACACACACATATAAACAAGTGATTTTGGGGGAGAGATATAAAGTGAAAGACTTGCCCTCTCTCTCTCTCTCTCTCTCTCTCTCTCTCTCTCTCTCTCTCTCTCTCTCTGTCTCTCTCTCTCTCTGTCTCTCTCTCTCTCTGTCTCTCTCTCTCTCTGTCTCTGTCTCTCTCTCTCTCTGTCTCTCTCTGTCTGTCTCTCTCTCTCTGTCTCTCTCTCTCTCTCTCTCTCTCTCTCTCTCTCTCTCTGTCTCTCTCTCTCTCTGTCTCTCTCTCTCTCTGTCTCTCTCTCTCTCTCTCTCAGTAGGAGTCTTTTAGATAATAGGAGTAGCCCGCTGCGCCTGTGACATTTCAATTTCCCACGGGAGGTGAAGGCAGCTTAGAGAGCGCTGTCACAACCCTGAAAACTGTCAGACGGCTCCGGAGAATGTTTTAGACACAGTTTTACAGAGAGATGGAGTGGGTGGGAGAGAGAGAGAAAGAGGAGAGATGGAGGGAGGAGAGAAGAGCGAGCTTTAGACACAGTTGGATTGGGGAGAGATGTTCTCTCTCTTCTCCCCCTCTCCTCTCTGCATCCGTTTGATAAAAACCAGTTCCACCACACACACACACACACACACACACACACACACACAGACACACACACACAGACACACACACACACACAGACACACACACACACACACACACACACACACACACACACACACACAGACATACACACACACACACACAGACACACACACACAGACAGACACACACACACACACACACACACACACAGAGAGTTCATGTGCTTTCTGTTTCACTGATTGATAATATTCTCTCCTCAGGCCTGCCCAGAGATATGGAGACAGTACCACATCACGGTAAGACTGTGTGTGTGTGTGTGTGTGTGTGTGTCTGTGTGTGTGTGTGTGTCTGTGTGTGATATAGACCTCAGCCTAAGAGAAAAAAAGCAGCTTGTTTGTCAATTAAAAGACGTGATAAAGCATGAAATGGGCTGCCAACAACCTCACGGGAGCAGACTGTGTCTGTGGACAGGGGTGGTCTGTCTGTCTGTCACTCTCCTCTATGGAGATTAATTAGCCTGCTCAGTTTAATGGAAGGAGCTGCTTCATTAGACTACTGGAGGAGAGGGGAGGGGAGGAGGGAGGGAGGGAGGGGGAGGAGGAGGGAGGGAGGGAGGGAGAGGACGAGGAGGAGGAGGGAGGAGGAGGGGAGGGAGGAGGAGGAGGAGGAGGAGGAGGAGGGAGGAGGAGGAGAGGGAAGAAGGAGGGAAGGAGGAGGAGGGAGGAAGGGAGGAGGGAGAGGAGGAAGGAGGAGAGAGGAGGAGGAGGAGGAGAGGAGAGGAGGAGGAAGGAGGAGGAGGAGGAAGAGGAAGGGAGGAGAAAAGGAGGGAGGGAGGGAAGGAGGAGGAGGGAGGGAGAGGGAGAGGAAGGAGGAGGAGGGAGGGAGAGGAGGAGGGTGGAGGGAGGGAGAGGGAAGGAGGAGGGAGAAAGGGAGCAGGTCGAGGGGAGGGAAAGGGGGAGAGGAGAGAAGGAGGGAAAGGGAGAGGAGGAAGGAGGGAGGGAGAGAAGGCGGAGATCCTGCTGAGAGTTGCTGCTGGAGACGCTTCATGTTACATGTGAGTTTTTTTTTTAATGTTTCCACTCAGGGGTTTTCCTTCAGCGATGTCCGGCAGCCAATCAGGCTCTCTGTTTGTTTCCACTCAGGGGTTTTCCTTCAGCGATGTCCGGCAGCCAATCAGGCTCTCTGTTTATGTTTCCACTCAGGGCTTTTCCTTCAGCGATGTCCGGCAGCCAATCAGGCTCTCTGTTTATGTTTCCACTCAGGGCTTTTCCTTCAGCGATGTCCGGCAGCCAATCAGGCTCTCTGTTTATGTTTCCACTCAGGGCTTTTCCTTCAGCGATGTCCGGCAGCCAATCAGGCTCTCTGTTTATGTTTCCACTCAGGGGTTTTCCTTCAGCGATGTCCGGCAGCCAATCAGGCTCTCTGTTTATGTTTCCACTCAGGGCTTTTCCTTCAGCGATGTCCGGCAGCCAATCAGGCTCTCAGCCGGCTACATTTCCCACTTCGTATTAAACTCCTTTATATTTAAAACTCGTCCGTCGAACTCGATTCCCTCTGGAATAAAACCATCTGCATCTCGTAGCTGTTGACTGGCGCCTGTCAGTCACAAAGCCAGCGATGACAGGGAAACGAAGGGAGAGGTTCCACTCTCCCCTAAATCTGTCCAGAATCAACCCAATGTGTTTCTATGTGATTTAGGAGCTAAGATACAGGAAGTGAATTTTCTCTCAGGGAAACGAAGGGAGAGGTTTCACTCTCCCCTAAATCCGTCCAGAATCAACCCAATGTGTTTCTATGTGATTTAGGATCTTAGATACAGGAAGTGAATTTGTCTCAGGGAAACGAAGGGAGACGTTCCACTCTCCCCTAAATCTGTCCAGAATCAACCCAATGTGTTTCTATGTGATTTAGGATCTTAGATGCAGGAAGTGAATTTGTCTCAGGTTCATTTATTTCCCTTTGGCGTGTTTCACGTAGCGGAGTCATGGCGTCATGGTAACCTGTTTCCGGTGTCTTGATTGACAGCTAGTGTTGCCTGTCTGTCTGTCTGTCTGCCTGTTTGTCTGTCTGTCTGTCTGCCTGTTTGCCTGTCTGTCTGTCTGTCTGTCTGCCACTTGGTGTAGTCGTTAACCGTGATGCTGAGTGAGTCTGTCTGTCTGCCTCTTGGTGTCATCATTAGTCATGATGCTGAGTGAGTCTGTCTGTCTGCCTCTTGGTGTCATCATTAGTCATGATGCTGAGTGAGTCTGTCTGTCTGCCTCTTGGTGTCGTCATTAGTCATGATGCTGAGTGAGTCTGTCTGTCTGCCTCTTGGTGTAGTCATTAGTCATGATGCTGAGTGAGTCTGTCTGCCTCTTGGTGTAGTCATTAGTCATGATGCTGAGTAGTCTGTCTGTTCACCTCTTGGTGTCATCATTAGTCATGATGCTGAGTGAGTCTGTCTGCCTCTTGGTGTCATCATTAGTCATGATGCTGAGTGAGTCTGTCTGTCTGCCTCTTGGTGTAGTCATTAGTCATGATGCTGAGTGAGTCTGTCTGCCTCTTGGTGTAGTCATTAGTCATGATGCTGAGTGAGTCTGTCTGCCTCTTGGTGTCATCATTAGTCGTGATGCTGAGTGAGTCTGTCTGTCTGCCTCTTGGTGTCATCATTAGTCATGATGCTGAGTGAGTCTGTCTGCCTCTTGGTGTCATCATTAGTCGTGATGCTGAGTGAGTCTGTCTGTCTGCCTCTTGGTGTCATCATTAGTCATGATGCTGAGTGAGTCTGTCTGCCTCTTGGTGTAGTCATTAGTCATGATGCTGAGTGAGTCTGCCTCTTGGTGTCGTCATTAGTCATGATGCTGAGTGAGTCTGTCTGTCTGCCTCTTGGTGTAGTCATTAGTCATGATGCTGAGTGAGTCTGTCTGTCTGCCTCTTGGTGTAGTCATTAGTCATGATGCTGAGTGAGTCTGTCTGTCTGCCTCTTGGTGTAGTCATTAGTCATGATGCTGAGTGAGTCTGTCTGTCTGCCTCTTGGTGTAGTCATTAGTCATGATGCTGAGTCTGTCTGCCTCTTGGTGTAGTCATTAGTCATGATGCTGAGTGAGTCTGTCTGTCTGCCTCTTGGTGTCATCATTAGTCATGATGCTGAGTGAGTCTGTCTGTCTGCCTCTTGGTGTCGTCATTAGTCATGATGCTGAGTCAGTCTGTCTGCCTCTTGGTGTCGTCATTAGTCATGATGCTGAGTGAGTCTGTCTGCCTCTTGGTGTCATTATTAGTCATGATGCTGAGTGAGTCTGTCTGCCTCTTGGTGTAGTCATTAGTCATGATGCTGAGTGAGTCTGTCTGCCTCTTGGTGTAGTCATTAGTCGTGATGCTGAGTGAGTCTGTCTGCCTCTTGGTGTAGTCATTAGTCATGA
Source organism: Oncorhynchus nerka (assembly GCF_034236695.1). NCBI lineage: Eukaryota > Metazoa > Chordata > Actinopteri > Salmoniformes > Salmonidae > Oncorhynchus > Oncorhynchus nerka. Next base: position 12,629 of record NW_027040312.1, on the reverse strand, counting down.
TGCTGAGTGAGTCTGTCTGTCTGCCTCTTGGTGTAGTCATTAGTCATGATGCTGAGTGAGTCTGTCTGCCTCTTGGTGTCGTCATTAGTCATGATGCTGAGTGAGTCTGTCTGCCTCTTGGTGTCATCTCTTGGTGTCATGTAGTCATTAGTCATGATGCTGAGTGAGTCTGTCTGCCTCTTGGTGTAGTCATTAGTCATGATGCTGAGTGAGTCTGTCTGCCTCTTGGTGTAGTCATTAGTCATGATGCTGAGTGAGTCTGTCTGTCTGCCTCTTGGTGTAGTCATTAGTCATGATGCTGAGTGAGTCTGTCTGTCTGCCTCTTGGTGTAGTCATTAGTCATGATGCTGAGTGAGTCTGTCTGCCTCTTGGTGTCGTCATTAGTCATGATGCTGAGTGAGTCTGTCTGCCTCTTGGTGTCATCATTAGTCGTGATGCTGAGTGAGTCTGTCTGCCTCTTGGTGTCATCATTAGTCATGATGCTGAGTGAGTCTGTCTGCCTCTTGGTGTCGTCATTAGTCATGATGCTGAGTGAGTCTGTCTGCCTCTTGGTGTAGTCATTAGTCATGATGCTGAGTGAGTCTGTCTGCCTCTTGGTGTAGTCATTAGTCATGATGCTGAGTGAGTCTGTCTGCCTCTTGGTGTAGTCATTAGTCGTGATGCTGAGTGAGTCTGTCTGCCTCTTGGTGTAGTCATTAGTCATGATGCTGAGTGAGTCTGTCTGTCTGCCTCTTGGTGTAGTCATTAGTCATGATGCTGAGTGAGTCTGTCTGCCTCTTGGTGTCGTCATTAGTCATGATGCTGAGTGAGTCTGTCTGCCTCTTGGTGTCATCATTAGTCGTGATGCTGAGTGAGTCTGTCTGCCTCTTGGTGTCATCATTAGTCATGATGCTGAGTGAGTCTGTCTGCCTCTTGGTGTCGTCATTAGTCATGATGCTGAGTGAGTCTGTCTGCCTCTTGGTGTAGTCATTAGTCATGATGCTGAGTGAGTCTGTCTGTCTGCCTCTTGGTGTCGTCATTAGTCATGATGCTGAGTGAGTCTGTCTGTCTGCCTCTTGGTGTAGTCATTAGTCATGATGCTGAGTGAGTCTGTCTGCCTCTTGGTGGTCATTAGTCATGATGCTGAGTGAGTCTGTCTGCCACTTGGTGATCATTAGTCATGATGCTGAGTGAGTCTGTCTGCCTCTTGGTGTAGTCATTAGTCATGATGCTGAGTCTGTCTGCCTCTTGGTGTGTCATTAGTCATGATGCTGAGTGAGTCTGTCTGCCTCTTGGTGTAGTCATTAGTCATGATGCTGAGTGAGTCTGTCTGTCTGCCTCTTGGTGTCATCATTAGTCATGATGCTGAGTGAGTCTGTCTGTCTGCCTCTTGGTGTAGTCATTAGTCATGATGCTGAGTGAGTCTGTCTGCCTCTTGGTGTAGTCATTAGTCATGATGCTGAGTGAGTCTGTCTGCCTCTTGGTGTAGTCATTAGTCATGATGCTGAGTGAGTCTGTCTGTCTGCCTCTTGGTGTAGTCATTAGTCATGATGCTGAGTGAGTCTGTCTGTCTGCCTCTTGGTGTCGTCATTAGTCATGATGCTGAGTGAGTCTGTCTGCCTCTTGGTGTCGTCATTAGTCGTGATGCTGAGTGAGTCTGTCTGCCTCTTGGTGTCGTCATTAGTCATGATGCTGAGTGAGTCTGTCTGCCTCTTGGTGTCGTCATTAGTCGTGATGCTGAGTGAGTCTGTCTGCCTCTCATTAGTCATGATGTGTAGTCATTAGTCATGATGCTGAGTGAGTCTGTCTGCCTCTCGGTGTCATCATTAGTCATGATGCTGAGTGAGTCTGTCTGCCTCTTGGTGTAGTCATTAGTCATGATGCTGAGTGAGTGTCTGCCTCTTGGTGTCATCATTAGTTGTGATGCTGAGTGAGTCTGTCTGCCTCTTGGTGTCATCATTAGTCATGATGCTGAGTGAGTCTGTCTGTCTGCCTCTTGGTGTCATCATTAGTCATGATGCTGAGTGAGTCTGTCTGCCTCTTGGTGTCATCATTAGTCATGATGCTGAGTGAGTGTCTGTCTGCCTCTTGGTGTAGTCATTAGTCATGATGCTGAGTGAGTCTGTCTGCCACTTGGTGTCATTATTAGTCATGATGCTGAGTGAGTCTGTCTGCCTCTTGGTGTAGTCATTAGTCATGATGCTGAGTGAGTCTGTCTGCCTCTTGGTGTCATCATTAGTCATGATGCTGAGTGAGTCTGTCTGTCTGCCTCTTGGTGTCATCATTAGTCGTGATGCTGAGTGAGTCTGTCTGCCTCTTGGTGTAGTCATTAGTCATGATGCTGAGTGAGTCTGTCTGCCTCTTGGTGTCATCATTAGTCGTGATGCTGAGTGAGTCTGTCTGCCTCTTGGTGTCGTCATTAGTCATGATGCTGAGTGAGTCTGTCTGTCTGCCTCTTGGTGTAGTCATTAGTCATGATGCTGAGTGAGTCTGTCTGTCTGCCTCTTGGTGTCATCATTAGTCATGATGCTGAGTGAGTCTGTCTGCCTCTTGGTGTCGTCATTAGTCGTGATGCTGAGTGAGTCTGTCTGCCTCTTGGTGTCGTCATTAGTCATGATGCTGAGTGTGATTTTGAGAGACGGAAACCAGGAAAACCAAAACCATACATTTACCAAATTTGTATTTTTTAATAAAATCCACAACTTGAGAAGAACAAACATCATTTGGTAATTTATATCTTGTAACTAAGACTTTAATCTCAAGAGAAGACAGGTTAAAGGTTAAAATATGATTTAACTTAGAAAATAGTCCTGATCAAATAGGCCTAAAAATACACTGAATTAATTTTCAGTCATTTAAATTGTAAAGCCATGTTTTCTCCACGATCCCACAACTAATATTTCAGACGGGATCAATGCATTACAATGTACCAGAGTTCACCAACATAAGAGCTCCTTCTGCAAAAAACACAAAATATAAACCATTGGGGCAACCCCCCCCAGACACCCCTCCCGGCTGGCGACTCTATGTACCTGCAGTGGCAATGACATTTAGACTAGAGTCATTTAGCTGACGTTCTGAGCCAGAGCCTCATACAGGACATTCATCTAGAGTAGAGGCAGGACCACCTCATACCTCCAGGTAGAGGCAGGACCACCTCATACCTCCAGGTAGAGGCAGGACCACCTCATACCTCCAGGTAGAGGCAGGACCACCTCATACCTCCAGGTAGAGGCAGGACCACCTCATACCTCCAGGTAGAGGCAGGACCACCTCATACCTCCAGGTAGAGGCAGGACCACCTCATACCTCCAGGTAGAGTCAGTACCACCACCTCATACCTCCAGGTAGAGTCAGGACCACCTCATACCTCCAGGTAGAGTCAGGACCACCACCTCATACCTCCAGGTAGAGTCAGGACCACCACCTCATACCTCCAGGTAGAGTCAGGACCACCACCTCATACCTCCAGGTAGAGTCAGGACCACCACCTCATACCTCCAGGTAGAGTCAGGACCACCACCTCATACCTCCAGGTAGAGTCAGGACCACCTCATACCTCCAGGTAGAGGCAGGACCACCTCATACCTCCAGGTAGAGTCAGGACCACCTCATACCTCCAGGTAGAGTCAGGACCACCTCATACCTCCAGGTAGAGTCAGGACCACCTCATACCTCCAGGTAGAGTCAGTACCACCACCTCATACCTCCAGGTAGAGTCAGTACCACCACCTCATACCTCCAGGTAGAGTCAGGACCACCTCATACCTCCAGGTAGAGTCAGGACCACCTCATACCTCCAGGTAGAGGCAGGACCACCTCATACCTCCAGGTAGAGTCAGGACCACCACCTCATACCTCCAGGTAGAGTCAGGACCACCACCTCATACCTCCAGGTAGAGTCAGTACCACCACCTCATACCTCCAGGTAGAGGCAGGACCACCTCATACCTCCAGGTAGAGTCAGTACCACCACCTCATACCTCCAGGTAGAGGCAGGACCACCTCATACCTCCAGGTAGAGTCAGGACCACCACCTCATATCTCCAGTTAGAGTCAGGACCACCACCTCATACCTCCAGGTAGAGTCAGGACCACCTCATACCTCCAGGTAGAGTCAGGACCACCTCATACCTCCAGGTAGAGGCAGGACCACCTCATGCCTCCAGGTAGAGGCAGGACCACCTCATACCTCCAGGTAGAGTCAGTACCACCACCTCATACCTCCAGGTAGAGTCAGGACCACCTCATACCTCCAGGTAGAGTCAGGACCACCTCATACCTCCAGGTAGAGGCAGGACCACCTCATACTTCCAGGTAGAGTCAGGACCACCACCTCATACCTCCAGGTAGAGTCAGTACCACCACCTCATACCTCCAGGTAGAGGCAGGACCACCTCATACCTCCAGGTAGAGTCAGGACCACCACCTCATACCTCCAGGTAGAGGCAGGACCACCTCATACCTCCAGGTAGTCAGGACCACCACCTCATATCTCCAGGTAGAGTCAGGACCACCTCATGCCTCCAGGTAGAGTCAGGACCACCTCATACCTCCAGGTAGAGTCAGTACCACCACCTCATACCTCCAGGTAGAGTCAGGACCACCTCATGCCTCCAGGTAGAGTCAGGACCACCTCATACCTCCAGGTAGAGTCAGGACCACCTCATGCCTCCAGGTAGAGTCAGGACCACCTCATACCTCCAGGTAGAGTCAGGACCACCTCATACCTCCAGGTAGAGCCAGTCAGGACCACCTCATTTACCTCCAGGTAGAGTCAGGACCACCTCATCCTCCAGGTAAGTCAGGACCACCTCATGCCTCCAGGTAGTGTCAGGACCACCTCATGCCTCCAGGTGAGTGCAGGACCCTCATGCCTCCAGGTAGAGTCAGGACCACCTCATACCTCAGGTGGACCACCACCTATTCCAGGTAGAGTCAGGACCACCTCATGCCTCCAGGTAGAGTCAGGACCACCTCACCTCCAGGTAGAGTCAGGACCACCTCAGCCTCCAGACACAGAGTCAGGACCACCACACACCTCCAGGTAGAGTCAGGACACTTTACCTCAGTAAAGCAGCTTTCAAATGTGTGTGTGTGTGTGTGTGTGAGCTAGTTTAAGGGGTGGTGGATTTTGTGACCTAGGTCTAATTGAGGTATTAAAACATTTTAAGCAACAGAAGGTCCTTACACACACACACACACACTTAGACACACACACACACTTAGACACACACACACACACACTTAGACACACACACTTAGACACACACACACAGACACACACACACACTTAGCACACACACACAATGACACACACACACACACACACTTAGACACACACACTGTTTTAAGACACACACACACTTCATGATAATGTTTACACCCTGACACTCACACCAACACACACATCGACACACACACACACTTAGGCACACACACACACTTAGACACACACACACACACACTTAGACACACACACTTACACACATCGACACACACACACACCGACACACACACACTTACACACATCGACACACACACACAATGACACCGACACACACACACACCTCTTAGGGCTCGTACTGTTTAAGACAGAATTTTATTCATGATAATGTTTATGACCCTGAACTCCCCAAAGTGGACTGTGTGTGTGTGTGTGTGTGTGTGTCATGGTGTGTGTGTGTCATGGTGTGTGTGTGTGTGTGCGCATGCGTGTGTGTTCTGGGAGATGTGACTCTGTCACCTTCCTCTGGGCTCAGCCAGGTGTGAAAATGCATTCTGTCAGACCCCTACTACTGGGGCTACTTATGCTGGGCATGTGTGTGTGTGTCCTCCTCTCTCAGCGATGTCCTCAGGACTGTGTGTGTGTGTGTCGGTGTGTATGTGTGTGTGTGTGTCTTCCTCTCTCAGCGATGTCCTCAGGACTTTGTGGTCTCTACAGCTAAGTCTGGAGAGGAGTCTGTTAGCGAAGCCAGGTGCTGTGAACTCTCTTCTGTCCCCCTCTTACTATCCGAGTCTCAGTTCTGTTACAATGGTGGAGGGAGAGGGAGGATGATGAAGGGATGTCCTCAGGGAGGGAGGGAGAGGAGGATGAGGGGGAGGGAGAGGAGGATGTGGGAGGGAGGGAGAGGAGGATGAGGGAGGGAGGAAAGGGAGGGAGTGTGGAGGAGGATGAGGTCAGGACTGTGGGGAGGGAGAGGAGGATGAGGGAGGAAAGGAGGATGAGGTAGGGGAGGATAGGGGAGGAAGGTCTAGGGAGAGGAGGATGAGGGAGGGAGAGGAGGATGGGGTAGGGATGAAGGAGGATGAGGTAGGGAGGAGGATGAGGAGGGGAGGAGGATGAGGGAGGGAGAGAGGATGAGGTAGGGAGGGAGGGAGGGAGGGAGGAGGATGAGGAGGATGGGAGGGAGGGGAGGAGGATAATGAAGGAGGATGGGAGGGAGAGGAGGATGAGGTGAGGGGAAGGAGAGGAGGAGGAGGAGAGGAGGATAGGAGGGGAGGAGAGGAGGATGAGGTAGGGAGGGGAGAGGAGGATGAGGGAGGGAGAGGAGGATGAGGGGTATGGGAGGGGGAGGGAGGAGGAGGGATGAGGGGAGGGAGGGAGGAGGATGAGGAGGGAGGGAGGGAGGAGGAGGATGAGGGAGGGAGGGGAGGAGGAGGAGGATGAGGGAGGGAGAGATGAAGGGAGCAGCTACAACTTTGGAGAGGATGGTTTCCCTAGGAAGGATCGCTCTTTCTCTCCTCGCTTTCCTCTCCCTCATTTCTCTGTGGCCCGGTAGAAAATAGAATGATGGAGAGAAAAATTGCCTGGAGGATGGGAGAGAGGAGGATGGGAGTACCTGGGAGAGGAGAGAGAGAGAGGGAAATTACCTGGAGAGGGAGGGAGAGAGGGAGGATACCTGGAGGGAGAGAGAGGGGAGGGAAATTACCTGGAGAGAGGGGAGAGGGAGAGAGAGAGAGAGAGGAAATTACCTGGAGAGGAGAGAGAGAGAGGGGAAATTACCTGGAGAGGGAGAGAGAGAGAGACCTGGAGAGAGAGAGGAGAGAAATTACCTGGAGAGAGAGAGGGAGAGAGGGAAATTACCTGGGAGGGAGGAGAGAGAAGGAGAGAGGGAGTACCTGGAGAGGAGAGAGAGGAGAGAGGGAGGGAATTACCTGGAGAGGGAGAGAGAGAGAGGGAGAGAGGGACTCCTGGAGAGGGAGGGAGAGAGGGAAATTACCTGGAGAGGAGGAGGGAAGGGATTACCTGGAGAGGGAGAGCGAGGGAGAGCACGGTTATGACCTGCATTCTTTATTCAGACTAAATTAATTTCAGTGGCCCCCATCAGGCCACTGGAGGCACAGCACCCCCATCAGGCCACTGGAGGCACAGCACCCCCATCAGGCCACTGGAGGCACAGCACCCCCATCAGGCCACTGGAGGCACAGCACCCCCATCAGGCCACTGGAGGCACAGCACCCCCATCAGGGCACTGGAGGCACAGCACCCCCATCAGGCCACAGGGGACACAGCGCCCCCATCAGGGCACTGGAGGCACAGCACCCCCATCAGGCCACAGGGGACACAGCACCCCCATCAGGTACAGAGGGAGAGCACCCCCATCAGGCCACAGGGGGATTGGCAGCACCCCCATCAGGGCACTGGAGACACAGCACCACCATCAGAGCCACAGGGGACACAGCACCACCATCAGGTGTTTAGGGACACAGCACCCCATCCAGGCCACAGGAGGCACAGCACCACCATCAGGCCACAGGAGGCACAGCACCCCCATCAGGCCACAGGGGACACAGCATCCCCATCAGGGCACAGGAGGCACAGCACCCCCATCAGGCCACAGGGGACACAGCGCCCCCATCAGGGCACTGGAGGCACAGCACCCCCATCAGGCCACAGGGGACACAGCGTCCCCATCAGGGCACAGGAGGCACAGCACCCCCATCAGGCCACAGGGGACACCCCCATCAGGCCACAGGGGACACAGCGTCCCCATCAGGCCACAGGGGACACAGCGTCCCCATCAGGGCACTGGAGGCACAGCACCACCATCAGGCCACAGGGGACACAGCACCACCATCAGGCCACAGGGGACACAGCACGAGTCACAACAGAGAGAGAGAGAGTGTGGGGGGTTCATTACAGAGCAGGTGATTGGTTCAGGTACATCATTACAGAGCAGGTGATTGGTTCAGGTACATCAGTACAGAGCAGGTGATTGGTTCAGGTACATCAGTACAGAGCAGGTGATTGGTTCAGGTACATCAGTACAGAGCAGGTGATTGGTTCAGGTGTATCAGCGTGGCAGGCGATTGGTCTTCTTTAGATAGTGGTGGTGATAGCTGTGTGTGTGTTCATTGATCGCTCTCTCTCTCTCCTCTCAGGGAGATAGGTGTGTTTAAGTCGAGTGGTTCCTCTCCTCGTAGTGATGTCAGTTTATTGATCTCATTCCAGAGGGGGAAGAAGAGGGTGGTGTGTGTGTGTGTGTGTGTGTGTATATTGATCTGTGTCTCCAGGGCTGTGTGTTGATGGGTGCCGCCACATTACTACACACAGACAAAGCTGTTCCACACACACCTCCACTTCCTCTCCTCCCAGAGGGCCTCTGTTTATCTCTCTGTCTCCGTCTCTATCTCTCCCCTCTCCACCATACCAACCTCTCATATCCCCCCACCGTACCAACCCCACATATCCCCTCCCCCTACCAACCTCTACATATCCCCTCCACCATGCCAGCCCTCTACATATCCCCTCCACCATGCCAACCCTCTACATATCCCCTCCACCATAACCCCAACCCTCTGCCCAACATATCCCCTCCACCGTGCCAACCCTCTACATATCCTCCACCGTACCAGCCCTCTACATATCCCTCCACCGTGCCAACCCTCTACATATCCTCCCACTGTGCCAACCCTCTACATATCCCCTCCCCCACCGTGCCAACCCTCTACATATCCCCCTTTACCTCCACCGTCCACCAACCCTCTACATATCACCTCAACCCCCTCACCAACCCTCTACATATCCCCTCCACACAGTACCAACCCTCTACATATCGTACCAACCCCTCCACCGTGCCAACCTCTACATATCCCCTACCCCCTCCGTCCCTTCCCCTCCAACCAACCCTCTACATATCCCCTCCACCCGTACCAACCCTCTACATATCCCCTCCCTCCACCGTGCCAACCCTCTACATATCCCCTCCACCGTGCCAACCCTCTACATATCCCCTCCACCATACCAACCCTCTACATATCCCTCCACCATGCCAACCCTACATATCATATCCCCTCCACCGTACCAACCCTACATATCCCCTCCCCTCCCACCATCCCTCCATCCCCTCCCGTACCAACCCTCTACATATCCCTCCCTGCCAACCCTCTACATATCCCCTCACCATGTAACCCTCCATCCGTCACCATGCCAACCCTCTACATATCCCCTCCACCATGCCAACCCTCTACATATCCCCTCCCCTCCACCGTGCCAACCCTCTACATATCCCCTCCCACCACTGCCAACCCTCTACATATCCCCTCCACCGTGCCAACCCTCTACATATCCCCTCCACCATGCCAACCCTCTACATATCCCCTCCACCATGCCAACCCTCCATATCCCCTCTACAACCCTCTACATATCCCTCCACCAGCCCTCACCAACCCTCTACATATCCCCTCCACCGTGCCAACCCTCTACATATCCCCTCCGTCCCCTCCCTCCACCGTGCCAACCCCTACATATCCCCTCCACCATGCCAACCCTCTACATATCCCCTCCACTGTACCAACCCTCTACATATCCCTCCACCGCCTCCAACCCTCTGCACTCTACATATCCCTCCACCGTACCAACCCTCTACATATCCCCTCCCCTCCACCGTGCCAACCTTCTACATATCCCCTCCACCACAACACCTCTCAACATATCCCCTCCACCATGCCAACCCTCTACATATATCCCTCCACCGTGCCAACCCTCTACATATCTCCCCTCCACCGTGCCAACCCTCTACATATCCCTCCACCGTACCAAACCTCTACAACCTCCTGCCAGCCCTACATATCCCCTCCCCTCCACCATGCCAACCCTCTACATATCCCCTCCCACCATGCCAACCCTCTACATATCCCCTCCACTACGTATCCCCTCCCCTCCAACCCTCTACATATCCCCTCCACCGTCCCTCCACCATGCCAACCCTCTACATATCCCCTCCCTCCACCGTACCAACCCTCTACATATCCTCCACCGTGCCAACCCTCTACATATCCCCTCCCCTCCACCGTACCAACCCTCTACATATCCCTCCACCATGCCAACCCTCTACATATCCCCCTCCACCGCACCAACCCCTCTACATCCTCCACCATGCCAACCCTCCATCCCCCACTGCCAACCCTCTACATATCCCCCCTCCAACTACATATCCCCTGCCAACCCTCTACATAACCCTCTACATATCCTCCACCGTGCCAACCCTCTACATATCCCCTCCACCATGCCAACCCTCTACATATCCCCTCCACCATGCCAACCTCTACATATCCCCTCCTCCACGTGCCAACCCTCCATATCCCCCTCCACCGTGCCAGCCCTCTACATATCCCCTCCTCCCACCTCAACCCCTCCCATCCCTCCACCATACCAACCCTCTACATATCCCTCCACCATGCCAACCCTCTACATATCCCCTCCACCATGCCAACCCTCTACATATCCTCCCTCCACCCTACCAACCTCTACATATCCCCTCCCCTCCACCATGCCCTCTACATATCCCCTCCCAATGCCAACCCTCTACATATCCCCCCACCATGCCAACCCTCTACATATCCCTCCCCCACCATACTCCCATATCCCTCTACATATCTACATATCCCCTCCACCGTGCCAACCCTCTACATATCCTCCTCCATGCCAACCCTCTACATATCCCCTCCACCGTGCCAACCCTCTACATATCCCCTCCTGCCAACCCTCCACCGTACCAACCCTCTACATATCCCCTCCCCCATGGATGGTTTTAACCTCTACATATGTCTCCTGGTTTACTGGATCATTATAACCCTATAGAGTATGGATCATTATAATGTCTCTCCAGTTTACCAACCCTCTATGGATCATCCACCATGTCAACTGGTCTACATATAGAGTATGGATCATTATAATGTCTCTGGTTCATATAGAGTCATGGATCATTATAATGTCTCTGGTTTATATAGAGTATGGATCATTCATGTCCTGGTTTATATAGAGTATGGATCTGGTTTTATAATGATCATTATAATGTCCTGGTTTATATAGAGTATGGATCATTATAATGTCTCTGTCCTGGTTTATATAGAGTATGGATCATTATAATGTCTCTGGTTTATATAGAGTATGGATCATTATAATGTCTCTGGTTTATATAGAGTATGGATCATTATAATGTCCTGGTTTATATAGAGTATGGATCATTATAATGTCCTGGTTTATATAGAGTATGGATCATTATAATGTCCTGGTTTATATAGAGTATGGATCATTATAATGTCTCTGTCCTGGTTTATATAGAGTATGGATCATTATAATGTCTCTGGTTTATATAGAGTATGGATCATTATAATGTCTCTGTCCTGGTTTATATAGAGTATGGATCATTATAATGTCCTGGTTTATATAGAGTATGGATCATTATAATGTCTCTGGTTTATATAGAGTATGGATCATTATAATGTCTCTGGTTTATATAGAGTATGGATCATTATAATGTCTCTGGTTTATATAGAGTATGGATCATTATAATGTCTCTGGTTTATATAGAGTATGGATCATTATAATGTCTCTGTCCTGGTTTATATAGAGTATGGATCATTATAATGTCTCTGGTTTATATAGAGTATGGATCATTATAATGTCTCTGGTTTATATAGAGTATGGATCATTATAATGTCCTGGTTTATATAGAGTATGGATCATTATAATGTCTCTGTCCTGGTTTATATAGAGTATGGATCATTATAATGTCTCTGGTTTATATAGAGTATGGATCATTATAATGTCTCTGGTTTATATAGAGTATGGATCATTATAATGTCTCTGGTTTATATAGAGTATGGATCATTATAATGTCTCTGGTTTATATAGAGTATGGATCATTATAATGTCTCTGGTTTATATAGAGTATGGATCATTATAATGTCTCTGTCCTGGTTTATATAGAGTATGGATCATTATAATGTCCTGGTTTATATAGAGTATGGATCATTATAATGTCCTGGTTTATATAGGTATGGATCATTATAATGTCTGTCCTGGTTTATATAGAGTATGGATCATTATAATGTCTCTGTCCTGGTTTATATAGAGTATGGATCATTATAATGTCTCTGGTTTATATAGAGTATGGATCATTATAATGTCCTGGTTTATATAGAGTATGGATCATTATAATGTCTCTGTCCTGGTTTATATAGAGTATGGATCATTATAATGTCTCTGGTTTATATAGAGTATGGATCATTATAATGTCTCTGGTTTATATAGAGTATGGATCATTATAATGTCTCTGGTTTATATAGAGTATGGATCATTATAATGTCTCTGTCCTGGTTTATATAGAGTATGGATCATTATAATGTCTCTGGTTTATATA
>NW_027040311.1:243616-244368 GCF_034236695.1 Oncorhynchus nerka | reverse complement strand
CTCACCAGGACCAAGGAGTCAGATAGCACTCACAACCACACAGTCAACAACCCTCTCACCAGGACCAAGGAGTCAGATAGCACTACAACCACACAGTCAACAACCCTCTCACCAGGACCAAGGAGTCAGATAGCACTACAACCACACAGTCAACAACCCTCTCACCAGGACCAAGGAGTCAGATAGCACTACAACCACACAGTCAACAACCCCCTCACCAGGACCAAGGAGTCAGATAGCACTACAACCACACAGTCAACAACCCTCTCACCAGGACCAAGGAGTCAGATAGCACTACAACCACACAGTCAACAACCCTCTCACCAGGACCAAGGAGGCAGATAGCACTACTCACAGTCAACAACCCCCTCACCAGGACCAAGGAGGCAGATAGCACTACAACCACACAGTCAACAACCCTCTCACCAGGACCAAGGAGTCAGATAGCACTCACAACCACACAGTCAACAACCCCCTCACCAGGACCAAGGAGGCAGATAGCACTACAACCACACAGTCAACAACCCCCTCACCAGGACCAAGGAGTCAGATAGCACTACAACCCCACAGTCAACAACCCCCTCACCAGGACCAAGGAGTCAGATAGCACTCACAACCACACAGTCAACAACCCCCTCACCAGGACCAAGGAGTCAGATAGCACTCACAACCACCACAACATCCCTTGATAGGAGTCAAACAAGACATTGAGAGGATAACGAGAAGGAAGTGAATCCAAGCGTCCAACACAA
>NW_027040311.1:205066-243116 GCF_034236695.1 Oncorhynchus nerka | reverse complement strand
GAACCTAAGCACAACCACAATAACCTAAACACAACCACATGAACCTAAAGCACAACCACAGAACCTAAACCACAACCACGGAACCTAAACACAACCCACATGAACCTAAACACAACCACATGAACCTCAACCTCAAACACAACCACAATAACCTAAACACAACCACAAGAACCTAAACACAACCACATGAACCTAAACACAACCACAAGAACCTAAACACAACCACATGAACCTAAACACAAACACAACTACATGAACCTAAACACAACCACAACAACCTAAACACAACCACATGAACCTAAACACAACCACAAGAACCTAAACACAACCACATGAACCTAAACACAACCACAATAACCTAAACACAACCACAATAACCTAAACACAACCACAAGAACCTAAACACAACCACAATAACCTAAACACAACCACAATAACCTAAACACAACCACAAGAACCTAAACACAACCACAATAACCTAAACACAACCATAATAACCTAAACACAACCACAAGAACCTAAACACAACCACATGAACCTAAACACAACCACAATAACCTAAACACAACCACAATAACCTAAACACAACCACAAGAACCTAAACACAACCACAATAACCTAAACACAGCCAAACAGATCCCCAATGTGTATCAATGCTTTCACTTCGCATACAGCATCTAGATGTTCAAAATATCTGAAGAACTATGAACGTCCAACTGCCTGTGTGTTTTAGTGATTTCACTCCACAGAGCAGACCCGGCTAGGATAAACTGACTAAATGGGTAGTTGACCTCTTTTCTCTCTCTCCAGATGAAATTCGGTTTGTGACGGCCGGCCGCCCAACAACCTGCCCGCTTGACCCTATCCTCCTCTCTTCTCTCCAGACCATTTCCGAGACCTTTCTCCCCTTACCTCACCTCGCTCATCAACTCATCCCTGACCGCTGGCTACGCCCTTCCGTTTTCAAGAGAGCGAGAGTTGCACCCTTCTGAAAAAACCTACACTCGATCCCTCCGATGTCAACAACTACAGACCAGTATCCCTTCTTTCTTTTCTCTCCAAAACTCTTGAACGTGCCGTCCTTGGCCAGCTCTCCCGCTATCTCTCTCAGAATGACCTTTCTGATCCAAATCAGTCAGGTTTCAAGACTAGTCATTCAACTGAGACTGCTCTTCTCTGTATCACGGAGGCGCTCCGCACTGCTAAAGCTAACTCTCTCCTCTGCTCTCATCCTTCTAGACCTATCGGCTGCCTTCGATACTGTGAACCATCAGATCCTCCTCTCCACCCCCTCTCCGAGTTGGGCATCTCCGGCGCGGCCCACGCTTGATTGCGTCCTACCTGACAGGTCGCTCCTACCAGGTGGCGTGGCGAGAATCTGTCTCCTCACCACGCGCTCTCACCACTGGTGTCCCCCAGGGCTCTGTTCTAGGCCCTCTCCTATTCTCGCTATACACCAAGTCACTTGGCTCTGTCATAACCTCACATGGTCTCTCCTATCATTGCTATGCAGACGACACACAATTAATCTTCCCTTTCCCCTTCTGATGACCAGGTGGCGACCGCATCTCTGCATGTCTGGCAGACATATCAGTGTGGATGACGGATCACCACCTCAAGCTGAACCTCGGCAAGACGGAGCTGCTCTTCCTCCCGGGAAGGACTGCCCGCTCCATGATCTCGCCATCACGGTTGACAACTCCATTGTGTCCTCCTCCCAGAGCGCTAAGAACCTTGGCGTGATCCTGGACAACACCCTGTCGTTTCAACTAACATCAAGGCGGCCCGTTCCTGTAGGTTCATGCTCTACAACATCCGCAGAGTACGACCCTGCTCACACAGGAAGCGGCGCAGGTCCTAATCCAGGCACTTGTCATCTCCCGTCTGGGATTACTGCAACTCGCTGTTGGCTGGGCTCCTGCCTGTGCCATTAAACCCCTACAACTCATCCAGAACGCCGCAGCCCGTCTGGTGTTCAACCTTCCTGTTCTTCACGTCACCCCGCTCCTCCGCTCCCACTGGCTTCCAGTTGAAGCTCGCATCCGCTACAAGACCATGGTGCTTGCCTACGGAGCTGTGAGGGGAACGGCACCTCAGTACCTCCAGGCTCTGATCAGGCCCTACACCCAAACAAGGGCACTGCGTCATCCACCTCTGGCCTGCTCGCCCCCTACCACTGAGGAAGTACAGTTCCCGCTCAGCCCAGTCAAAACTGTTCGCTGCTCTGGCCCCCAATGGTGGAACAAACTCCTCACGACGGTTCCTTTTCGAGCCGTAAGGACACAGGTTCCTTCGAGCCGCCGTAAGGACACAGGTTCCTTCGAGCCGTAAGGACACAGATTCAGCAGGAGACAGGCAGGAAGAGGTGCAAATGAGGATTTATTTACAGAGCGCTGGTGTATCAAGGAAGAAGGTGACATTTACAAATATATATACAAAGATCCGACTTCAAAATGTCAGCATTAAATAGAAAAAGCCTCTCATCAGGTATAACCTGTCTGAACCAATAAAGCACAGCTGGGGTGTACCAGGCTCAGATACAGCCTCCCCTTAGTTACCCAAACAGCTGGGGTGTACCAGGCTCAGATACAGCCTCCCTTAGTTACCCAACAGCTGGGGTGTACCAGGCTCAGATACAGCCTCCCTTAGTTACCCAACAGCTGGGGTGTACCATGCTCAGAAACAGCCTCCCCTTAGTTACCCAACAGCTGGGGTGTACCAGGCTCAGATACAGCCTCCTTAGTTACCCAACAGCTGGGGTGTACCAGGCTCAGATACAGCCTCCCATTAGTTACCCAACAGCTGGGTGTACCAGGCTCAGATACAGCCTCCCCCTTAGTTACCCAACAGCTGGGGTGTACCAGGTTCAGATACAGCCTCCCTTAGTTACCCAACAGCTGGGGTGTACCAGGCTCAGATACAGCCTCCCCTTAGTTACCCAACAGCTGGGGTGTACCAGGCTCAGATACAGCCCCCTTAGTTACCCAACAGCTTATTCTGGTCTCTACACCCCTCCCTTATTCTAGTCTCTACACCCCTCCCCTTATTCTGGTATCTACACCCTCCCCTTATTCTGGTATCTACACCCCTCCCCTTATTCTGGTCTCTACACCTCTCCCCTTATTCTGGTCTCTACACCCCTCCCCTTATTCTGGTCTCTACACCCCTCCCCTTATTCTGGTCTCTACACCCCTCCCCTTATTCTGGTCTCTACACCCCTCCCCTTATTCTGGTCTCTACACCCCTCCCCTTATTCTGGTCTCTACACCCTCCTTATTCTGGTCTCTACACCCCTCCCCTTATTCTAGTCTCTACACCCCCCCTTATTCTGGTCTCTACACCCCTCCCTTATTCTAGTCTCTACACCCCTCCTTATTCTGGTCTCTACACCCCTCCCCTTATTCTAGTCTCTACACCCCTCCCCTTATTCTAGTCTCTACACCCTCCCTTATTCTAGTCTCTACACCCTCCCCTTATGCTGGTCTCTACACCTCCTTATTCTAGTCTCTACACCCCTCCCCTTATTCTGGTCTCTACACCCCTCCCCCTCCCCTTATCCTGGTCTCTAGATGTTTAATGATGCTTGAGACACGACATGCAGAGTGTGGAAATCTATCATCAAGACAAAGGGTGGCTACTACTGCTATATATTTGGATTTGTTTAACACTTTTTTGGTTACTAAATGATTCCATATGTGTTATTTTATAGTGTTGATGTCTTCACTATTATTCTACAATGTAGAAAATAGTAATAGTAAAAATAAAGTAAATAATAAAGTAAAAATAAAGTAATAGTAAAAATACAGAAAAACCCTGGAATGAGTAGGTATGTCCAAACTTTTGACTGGTACTGTACTGTCACACACACACACACACATCTTTCCAAGCTTTCTTTGCAATCCACACGCTCAACAAAACAAACATTATCGTGAGTTTTCTTGCCTCTCAGAAGGGATGTTAATATAATACAAGCAGTAGGACAACCCACAAGGATTCAGACAATTATTACCCCTCTCTCTCCCTGTCTCTCTCCCACCCACTCTCTCTCTCTCTCTCTCTCTGTTTCTCTCTCTCTCTCTCTCTCTCTGTCTCTCTCTGTCTCTCTCTCTGTCCCTCTCTCTCTCTCTCTCTCTCTGTCCCCCTCCCCACTCTCTTTGTCTCTCTCTCTCCCTCTCTCTCTCTGTCTCTCTCCCCCCTCTCTCTCTCTGTCTCTCTCCCTTTTCCCCTCTACCCCTCTCTCTACCCCTCTCTCTCTCCCTCCCTCTCTCCCCTTTTCCCCCTCTTCCCTCTCCCTCCTCCTACACTATTACTTATCCTCCTTGTATCCTCTTCCATCCTCTCTCTCCCTCTCTCCCTCTACCCCTCTATCTCTTCCCCCTCTTCCCCTCTCCCTTTTCCCCATCACCATTCATCCAAGCAACAATCCCCCAGTAACCATACCTCCCCCTGTCTCCCCTATATATCTATATGCTCCTGTCCTCCCTGTATTTCCTACACATATCATTCCCTTGTCTTCTCCTGCCTGTTCCTGCCCATGCTAAGAGCTATCTGATGAAAAATTAATGGGCTCACATTATTGATGCAGCCTGGAGATTGTTTCATTCATGGTGATAAAACACCACCTTCCATCCCTCTACCTCTTCTCTCCTCCATCCCTCTACCCCCATCTCTCTATCGCTCCTCTCCTCCATTCCTCTACCCCCATCTCTCTACCTCTCCTCTCCTCCATCCCTCTACCCCCATCTCTCTATCGCTCCTCTCCTCCATTCCTCTACCCCCCATCTCTCAGTCCTCTCCTCCATCTCTCTACCTCTCCTCTCCTCCATCCCTTTATCCCTCCATCTCTCTACCTCTCCTCCTCTCTTCTCCTCCACATCTCATTCTTCCTTCATAACTCATTCGTCTCTTCCAACTCCTCCCCTCCATCCTCACATCAACCTGCCTACCAGGAGGGAGAGAGAGGTACTGATGAGACTGGCTGTGTGGGAATGTTACACGTTTTCTCATCACACACACACAACCACTAGCATAACCTGGCCACATCATCGCGTCATTGCGCATCGCTTCAGTGTCTGTCTCTCTCTCTCTGTGTGTGTGTGTGTGTGTGTGTGTAGTTTATGGGTGTAGTTTATGGGTGTATATTAGGGATTAATAGCTTGCAATCTGGTGGTTCTTAATCATTCTGTTTTTATCATGCCTGGGTCGCTCAGAGAGAAAACGTAAATTGTCTGTTGGGACATACCGTAAAGCTCTGTGTATAGGCTGTTTGTTGGGACATACTGTAAATCTCTGTGTATAGGCACACACCTGTTTGTTGGGACATACCGTAAATATCTGTGTATAGGCACACACCTGTTTGTTGGGACATACCGTAAATCTCTGTGTATAGGCTCACACCTGTATGTTCATTTCATGTTAAGTCTAATCTATCATACAAACACATTTCAAAAGACAACTCCCATTTCTGCCTTGAGAATCGATTTGCTTCACCATGAAAGTGTGAAAGAGTTTTATTAATAAAATCCGTAGCTTCAACTCAAAGGGGTCGTTATCTACATTCAGCCAACTGTCAACTCAAGGGGTTGTTATCTACATTCAGCCAACTGTCAACTCAAGGGGTTGTTATCAGTATTCAGCCAACTGTCAACTCAAGGGGTTGTTATCTATATTCAGCCAACTGTCAACTCAAGGGGCTGTTATCTATATTCAGCCAACTGTCAACTCAAGGGGTTGTTATCTATATTCAGCCAACTGTCAACTCAAGGGGCTGTTATCTATATTCAGCCAACTGTCAACTCAAGGGGTTGTTTTCTATATTCAGCCAACTGTCAACTCAAGGGGCTGTTATCTATATTCAGCCAACTGTCAACTCAAGGGGTTGTTATCTATATTCAGCCAACTGTCAACTCAAGGGGTTGTTATCTATATTCAGCCAACTGTCAACTCAAGGGTTGTTTTCTATATTCAGCCAACTGTCAACTCAAGGGGTTGTTATCTACATTCAGCCAACTGTCAACTCAAGGGGTTGTTATCTACATTCAGCCAACTGTCAACTCAAGGGGTTGTTATCTATATTCAGCCAACTGTCAACTCAATGGGTTGTTATCTATATTCAGCCAACTGTCAACTCAAGGGGCTGTTATCTACATTCAGCCAACTGTCAACTCAAGGGGTTGTTATCTATATTCAGCCAACTGTCAACTCAAGGGTTTGTTATCTACATTCAGCCAACTGTCAACTCAAGGGGCTGTTATCTATATTCAGCCAACTGTCAACTCAAGGGGCTGTTATCTATATTCAGCCAACTGTCAACTCAAGGGGTTGTTATCTACATTCAGCCAACTGTCAACTCAAGGGGCTGTTATCTATATTCAGCCAACTGTCAACTCAAGGGGTTGTTATCTATATTCAGCCAACTGTCAACTAAATGGGTTGTTATCTATATTCAGCCAACTGTCATCTTGTTATATTCAGCCAACTGTCAACTCAAGGGGCTGTTATCTACATTCAGCCAACTGTAACTCAAGGGGTTGTTATCTACATTCAGCCAACTGTCAACTCAAGGGGTTGTTATCTACATTCAGCCAACTGTCAACTTCATATTCAGCCAACTGTCAACTCAAGGGGCTGTTATCTACATTCAGCCAACTGTCAACTCAAGGGGTTGTTATCTACATTCAGCCAACTGTCAACTCAAGGGGTTGTTATCTACATTCAGCCAACTGTCAACTCAAGGGGCTGTTATCTATATTCAGCCAACTGTCAACTCAAGGGGCTGTTATCTACATTCAGCCAACTGTCAACTCAAGACCTTGCTTTTTCTCCAGAGGAAAGTCTCTCAGGCTGAAGGATTCTGCTTCCTTAGACTTCCCTGAGTCCAGTGGTACGTTCATACACACACACACACACACACACACACACACACACACACACACACACACACACACACACACACACACACACACACACAGCGAGCAGCGAGCACAGCGAGTAAGACTGTGACACGGTGACAGGAAGACATAACTATCACTTCCAGGTCGGAGCACGGCAAAGTCACCGCCACCGGAATCTTCAGGATTACCCAGAGGCCTTCTGAACGGAACCCGCGTGACGTCTGATTGTCAGAACGTTGTGGGGACGTCGGAGGCCCACGCTGGGTAATAGGCCAGCTCACTCTCTCATACTCTCCTTCCTGGGTGGTTCCCTCTGACATTTAGTGGACTGATCAAAATAGACTGAAGTCCGGGGAAGGATTTAAAAAGAACATCGATCAGCCTTCTACTTTCTGCCTCTTTTAAATCCCTCTTTGTTTTGCTCTTCTTACCAAGCGGTTTTTAAAGTCAGCGTTCTGTAAAGTACAAAGAAACATCAAAGCCCAGCAGACGACCAGCAGGTGAATCTTTTTCATTGACAATGTTTCACATCACAGATCTTTCTCTGCGTCTGAAAAGGCTTTTATGTACACCGCTTTTAGTCAGATCTGTTGGCTGAGATCTGGCTGTGTTCTGGCTGTGTTCTGGCTGTGTTCTGGCTGTGTTTTGTAAGAGCTGGGATCTGGCTGTGTTCTGGCAGTGTTCTGGCAGTGTTCTGGCTGTGTTCTGGCTGTGTTTTGTAAGAGCTGGGATCTGGCTGTGTTCTGGCAGTATTTTGGCTGTGTTCTGGCTGTGTTCTGGCTGTGTTCTGGCAGTGTTCTGGCAGTGTTCTGGCAGTGTTCTGGCAGTGTTCTGGATGTGTTCTGGCTGTGTTCTGGCTGTGTTCTGGCAGTGTTCTGGCAGTGTTCTGGATGTGTTCGGGCTGTGTTTTGTAAGAGCTGAGATCTGGCTGTGTTTTGTAAGAGCTGGGATCTGGCTGTGTTCTGGCTGTGTTTTGTAAGAGCTGGGATCTGGCTGTGTTCTGGCTGTGTTCTGGCAGTGTTCTGGCTGTGTTCTGGCTGTGTTCTGGCTGTGTTTTGGTAGTGTTCGGGCTGTGTTCTGGCTGTGTTCTGGCTGTGTTTTGTAAGACCTGGGATCTGGCTGTGTTCTGGCTGTGTTTTGTAAGAGCTGGGATCTGGCTGTGTTCTGGCTGTGTTTTGGCTGTGCTTTGTAAGAGCTGTGTTCTGGCTGGCAGGCAGGACTTCTATTGGAAGACACCTGGTGTCCACCCACAACCCCTGACAGTGTCCTGACAACACCATATAAATGTATATGCATCTAGAAGACAAGCTTCTTGAGGACACACACACACACACACACACACACACACACACACACTCCCATGACGTACCCATGATGGAGACGTCATACTCGATGAGTAGCGTAGCCTCCTGTCCACACTGTTTGAGGATGGACATGGCCTCTGCATGGGATGTCCCGTGAAGACGGATCCCATCGATACTCAGGAGCCTGTCCCCTGGCTTCACCGTACCCTCCCTGAGGAGAGAGGAGAGGAAGGGAGGGAGGGGGAGGAGAGGGGGAGGGAGAGAGGGGAGAGAGAGGGAGGGAGGGAAGGAGGAGGGAGAGGGAAGGGAAGGGAGGGGAGGGGAGGAGAGGGGAGGGAAGGAGGGAGGGGAGGAGAGGGAGGAAGGAAGGAGGGAGGGAGGGGAGGAGAGGGGAGGCAAGGAGGAGGGGGATGAAAGGGAGGGGAGGGGAGGGGAAGGAGGGATAGAGGGGAGAGAGAGGCAGGGGAGAGAGGAGGCAGGGGGACAGAGGGAGGGAAAGGAGAGGGGAGGGAGGGAAGGAAGGAGGAGAGAGGGAGGGAAGGAGAGAGAGAAAGAGAGAGAGGGGAGGGAAGGAGAGAGAGAGAAAGAGAGAGAGAAGAGAGAGAGGGGAGAGAGGGAGGGAGGGAGGGAGGGAAGGAGAGAGGGGGGAGAGAGAGGGAAAGAAAGAGCGATGGAGGGGAAGGAAGGAAGGAGAGAGAGAGGAGGAGGGGGGGATAGAGAAGATGTCAGTCAGTGAGCTGTGAATTCTCCACTATGACAGAAAATATAAATTGCTATATTTGGTTTCCACAGGTGAGCTAAACGCTAACAGCTAACCGTCCAGCATGATGTGACACAGGAAATGAATCTCCACGCTGCCTTTGATCAGGTTTCACCAGAAACAACCTGTGACAACCGCTAGAATGGAATCCTGTCCTCCTCACTGGAAGTGTGAACACTGAAGCTACATCCTGATTATCCACACTTCTCCTGGTGGATGCTAACACGATGCTAACACCAAGGCAACGCTTTTTAAACGCTGGATGGGGAGTGTGCTGCTGGATGGGGAGTGTGCTGCTGGATGGGGAGTGTGCTGCTGGATGGGGAGTGTGCTGCTGGATGGGGAGTGTGCTGCTGGATAGGGAGTGTGCTGCTGGATGGGGAGTGTGCTGCTGGATGGGGAGTGTGCTGCTGGATGGGGAGTGTGCTGCTGGATAGGAGTGTGCTGCTGGATGGGGAGTGTGCTGCTGGATGGGGAGTGTGCTGCTGGATGGGGAGTGTGCTGCTGGATGGGGAGTGTGCTGCTGGATGGGAGTGTGCTGCCTGAACATTTCAGCAGGCAGGAGGACAATCGGGACATGGCATTAGAAAGACTTCCTTGACTGATCCTTCACCACAGTCCATTAATAGACTGTTTATAGGGAGGAGACAGAGCGAGAGAGAGAGAGACACAGAGAGAGAGAGAGAGAGAGAGAGAGAGAGAGAGAGAGCAGAGAGACACAGGGAGAGAGAGACACAGAGAGAGAGAGAGAGAGAGGCGAGAGAGAGACAGAGCAAGAGACAGAGAGAGAGAGAGACACAGAGAGAGAGAGAGAGAGACAGAGAAAGAGACAGAGAGAGCGAGAGAGAGAGAGAGCAAGAGGAAAGGAGAGACAGACAGATATAGAGAGACAGACAGATACAGAGAGACAGACAGATACAGAGAGACAGGGAGGAGAGGAAGAGACAGACAGATATAGAGAGACAGACAGATATAGAGAGACAGGGAGGAGAGGAAGAGACAGACAACAGTGGCTGGTTGGTTTCCATCCTGGTCCCTGAGGCTACAGTATAGCCACGCCTGAGGGCCTGTTGGTTCCGCCCCTGCACTTAAACACTTCATTTGGATCATTACGTCTTAATGGCAAGGACACCTCTCCTCTCCTCCTCCCCTTCTCTCCTCTCCTCTCCTCTCCTCTCCTCTCCCCTCCTCTCCCCTCCCCTCCTCTCCCTCTCCCCCTCTCCTCCCCTCTCCCCCCCTCTCCTCTTCTCCCTCTCTTCTCCTCTCCTCCTCTCCTCTCCCTCCTCTCCCCCTCTCCTCTTCTCCTCTCCTCTCCCTCCCCTCCTCTCCTCCTCCTCTCCCCCTCTCCTCTCCTCTCCCCTCCTCTCCTCTCCTCTCCCCCCTCTCTCTCCTCTCCCCTCCTCTCCTCTCCTCTCTCCTCCTCTCCTCTCCTCTCCTCCTCCTCTCCCCCCCTCCTCCTCCCTCTCCTCTCCCCTCCTCTCCTCTCCTCTCCCCTCCCTCTCCCTCTCCTCTCTCCTCCTCTCCTCTCCTCTCCCAGCTTTTCTCTGTCTTACAATGAGGGCAAAAACAACATTTGAGAGGGTACGCAAAGGGTGCGGGACAATAACACGTTTGGGGACCACTGCTCTACACCTTAACCTTGAACTCTGCTGATGTTTCAAACAAGGTCAAGGTAATGTCACAATGAATGGATACAAGTCAGATCTTTGAACTATCTGTGATCTGCTACTCATGTCTAGAATCTGATACACTAGAACTATCTGTGATCTGCTACTCATGTCTAGACTCTGATACACAGAACTATCTGTGATCTGTTACTCATGTCTAGACTCTGATACACCAGAACTATCTGTGATCTGCTACTCATGTCTAGACTCTGATACAGCAGAATTATCTGTGATCTGTTACTCATGTCTAGACTCTGATACACCAGAACCTATCTGTGATCTGTTTCTCATGTCTAGACTCTGATACAGCAGAATTATCTGTGATCTGTTTCTCATGTCTAGACTCTGATACACCAGAACTATCTGTGATCTGCTACTCATGTCTAGACTCTGATACAGCAGAACTATCTGTGATCTGTTTCTCATGTCTAGACTCTGATACACCAGAACTATCTGTGATCTGCTACTCATGTCTAGACTCTGATACACCAGAACTATCTGTGATCTGTTACTCATGTCTAGACTCTGATACACCAGACCTATCTGTGATCTGTTTCTCATGTCTAGACTCTGATACACCAGCACTATCTGTGATCTGCTACTCATGTCTAGACTCTGATACACCAGAACTATCTGTGATCTGCTAGTCATGTCTAGACTCTGATACACCAGCACTATCTGTGATCTGCTAGTCATGTCTAGACTCTGATACACCAGCACTATCTGTGATCTGCTACTCATGTCTAGTCAGTGATACAACATCTCACCTGTCAGCAGGTCCACCTGGCCTGATGGTCGTTATGACAACGGGGCGGGATTTGTTCCTGTCCTCGTGGGCTCCTCCTAAACAAACCAACAGACAGTTATCACACAAACAGGTGGGTACTGTAACCAAGGATACATATAATTGATTTGTGCTATAAGAGATCACTGAAAAAACCAAGGTAATACTGTAGTACCTGATCACAAAGGAAAACAGTTTAAATAAAACCTCTACACAGGAAACACAGTAGCAATACATTGGCTTTCACTGCAGGAAGGACTTATTGATTTAGAAACAGAAAGGGCAATTGAATAAAGTCATTTTAGCCTAATTAGTATTTCATTTTAGCCAGTAATTCCAAAGCAGAACATGAACCCACAGTTTGAACACGACATCATCCATTCACGTTCCTCTCTCTCCCGAGGAGATAAAGATTAAACATCATCCATTCACATTCCAACCTAAGAGGAGATAAAGATTAAACATCATCCATTCACGTTCCTCTCTCCGAGGAGATAAAGATTAAACATCATCCATTCACGTTCCTCTCTCTCCGAGGAGATAAAGATTAAACATCATCCATTCACGTTCCTCTCTCCGAGGAGATAACGATTAAACATCATCCATTCACGTTCCTCTCTCTCCGAGGAGATAAAGATTAAACATCATCCATTCACGTTCCTCTCTCTCCGAGGAGATAAAGATTAAACATCATCCATTCACGTTCCTCTCTCCCGAGGAGATAAAGATTAAACATCATCCATTCACGTTCCTCTCTCGAGGAGAGAAAGATTAAACATCATCCATTCACGTTCCTCTCTCCGAGGAGATAAAGATTAAACATCATCCATTCACGTTCCTCTCTCCGAGGAGATAAAGATTAAACATCATCCATTCACGTACCTCTCTCCGGGGAGATTAAACATCATCCATTCACGTTCCTCTCTCCGAGGAGATAAAGATGAAACATCATCCATTCACGATCCTCTCTCCGAGGAGATAAAGATTAAACATCATCCATTCACATTCCTCTCTCTCCGAGGAGATTAAACATCATCCATTCACATTCCTCTCTCGCCGAGGAGATTAAACATCATCCATTCACGTTCCTCTCTCCGAGATAAAGATTAAACATCATCCATTTACGTTCCTCTCTCCGGGGAGATTAAACATCATCCATTCACGTTCCTCAGAGGAGCCTCTTCAATGAGATAAAGATTAAACATCATCCATTTACGTTTCTCTCTTCGGGGAGATTAAACATCATCCATTCACGTTCCTCAGAGGAGCCTCTTCAATGAGATAAAGATTAAACACAACAACAAAAACACACTTGTTGAATTGATGACGGAGAGTAATGAGCTGTGGCAACACCTCTGTAGCGTCGACCTTCAAGTTAACTTCCCCCTCTT
Organism: Oncorhynchus nerka; assembly: GCF_034236695.1. Classification (NCBI taxonomy): domain Eukaryota; kingdom Metazoa; phylum Chordata; class Actinopteri; order Salmoniformes; family Salmonidae; genus Oncorhynchus; species Oncorhynchus nerka. Next base: position 230,317 of record NW_027040311.1, on the reverse strand, counting down.
CAGAGACCGAGGATAACTCACCAAGGGAGCATCACAAATGGAACCCTGTTCCCTACATAGTGCACTACTTTAGACCAGAGCTCAATGACACCCTATTCCTTATATAGTGCACTACTTTAGACCAGAGCTCAATGACACCCTATTCCTTATATAGTGCACTACTTTAGACCAGAGCTCAATGACACCCTATTCCTTATATAGTGCACTACTTTAGACCAGAGCTCAATGACACCCTATTCCTTATATAGTGCACTACTTTAGACCAGAGCTCAATGACACCCTATTCCTTATATAGTGCACTACTTTAGACCAGAGCTCAATGACACCCTATTCCTTATATAGTGCACTATTTAGACCAGAGCTCAATGACACCCTATTCCCTACATAGTGCACTACTTTTGACCAGAGCCCTATGGAACCTAAAATTAGCAGTGCAGGGAATAGGGTGCTATTTAGATCGCATTTCTAAAAGTTTGTTCCTATTCGTTTTAATGAAGCTTCATTCCAACTGGGTAAATAGAGTCAACTAGAAGGTCATATTCTGTAGTCATATTCAGATCACTTTCCTTTCCTCCGTACCCCAGTCAAACGGCTTCACACACACACACACACACACACACACACACACACACACACACACACACACACACACACGTACCTCGAATGACAAAGCCGAACGTATTTCCTTCTTTGTGCAGAGTCACCTCAACGCTTTTGAACATCAGCCCAGAGCCTTGAACAGCTGAGGAGAGAAGAGCAAACACTATATGACCATATCACTACCTCCACAGTTACATCATTACACAGTCTAGGAGAGGAGACATCATTACACAGTCTGGGAGAGGAGACATCATTACACAGTCTAGGAGAGGAGACATCATTACACAGTCTGGGAGAGGAGACATCATTACACAGTCTGGGAGAGGAGACATCATTACACAGTCTGGGAGAGGAGACATCATTACACAGTCTGTCTGGGAGAGGAGACATCATTACACAGTCTAGGAGAGGAGACATCATTACACAGTCTGGGAGAGGAGACATCATTACACAGTCTGGGAGAGGAGACATCATTACACAGTCTGGGAGAGGAGACATCATTACACAGTCTGGGAGAGGAGACATCATTACACAGTCTAGGAGAGGAGACATCATTACACAGTCTGGGAGAGGAGACATCATTACACAGTCTAGGAGAGGAGAGGAGACATCATTACACAGTCTAGGAGAGGAGACATCATTACACAGTCTAGGAGAGGAGAGGAGACATCATTACACAGTCTAGGAGAGGAGACATCATTACACAGTCTGGGAGAGGAGACATCATTACACAGTCTGGGAGAGGAGAGGAGACATCATTACACAGTCTGTCTGGGAGAGGAGACATCATTACACAGTCTGTCTGGGAGAGGAGACATCATTACACAGTCTGGGAGACATCATTACACAGTCTGGGAGAGGAGAGGAGACATCATTACACAGTCTGGGAGAGGTGACATCATTACACAGTCTGGGAGAGGAGACATCATTACACAGTCTGGGAGAGGAGACATCACTACACAGTCTGGGAGAGGAGACATCATTACACAGTCTGGGAGAGGAGACATCATTACACAGTCTGGGAGAGGAGACATCATTACACAGTCTGGGAGAGGAGACATCATTACACAGTCTGGGAGAGGAGACATCATTACACAGTCTGGGAGAGGAGACATCATTACACAGTCTGGGAGAGGAGACATCACTACACAGTCTGGGAGAGGAGACATCATTACACAGTCTGTCTGGGAGAGGAGACATCATTACACAGTCTGGGAGAGGAGACATCATTACACAGTCTGGGAGAGGAGACATCATTACACAGTCTGGGAGAGGAGACATCATTACACAGTCTAGGAGAGGAGACATCATTACACAGTCTGGGAGAGGAGACATCATTACACAGTCTAGGAGAGGAGACATCATTACACAGTCTGGGAGAGGAGACATCATTACACAGTCTGGGAGAGGAGACATCACTACACAGTCTGGGAGAGGAGAGGAGACATCATTACACAGTCTGTCTGGGAGAGGAGACATCATTACACAGTCTGGGAGAGGAGACATCATTACACAGTCTGGGAGAGGAGACATCATTACACAGTCTGGGAGAGGAGACATCATTACACAGTCTAGGAGAGGAGAGGATACATCATTACACAGTCTAGGAGAGGAGAGGAGACATCATTACACAGTCTAGGAGAGGAGAGGAGACATCATTACACAGTCTGGGAGAGGAGACATCATTACACAGTCTAGGAGAGGAGACATCATTACACAGTCTGGGAGAGGAGACATCATTACACAGTCTGGGAGAGGAGACATCATTACACAGTCTGAGAGAGGAGACATCATTACACAGTCTGGGAGAGGAGACATCATTACACAGTCTGGGAGAGGAGACATCATTACACAGTCTGGGAGAGGAGACATCATTACAGTCTGGAGAGGAGACATCATTACACAGTCTGGGAGAGGGAGACATCATTACACAGTCTGGGAGAGGAGACATCATTACACAGTCTGGGAGAGGAGACATCATTACACAGTCTGAGAGAGGAGACATCATTACACAGTCTGGGAGAGGAGACATCATTACACAGTCTGGGAGAGGAGACATCATTACACAGTCTGTCTGGGAGAGGAGACATCATTACACAGCCTGGGAGAGGAGACATCATTACACAGTCTGTCTAGGAGAGGAGACATCATTACACAGTCTGGGAGAGGAGACATCATTACACAGTCTGGGAGAGGAGACATCATTACACAGTCTGGGAGAGGAGACATCATTACACAGTCTGGGAGAGGAGACATCATTACACAGTCTGTCTGGGAGAGGTTACATCATTACACAGTCTGGGAGAGACATCATTACACAGTCTGGGAGAGAGGAGACATCATTACACAGTCTGGGAGAGGAGACATCATTACACAGTCTGGGAGAGGGAGACATCATTACACAGTCTAGGAGAGGAGACATCATTACACAGTCTGGGAGAGGAGGAGACATCATGACACAGTCTGGGAGAGGAGACATCATTACACAGTCTGTCTGGGAGAGGAGACATCATTACACAGTCTGGGAGAGGAGACATCATTACACAGTCTGTCTGGGAGAGGAGACATCATTACACAGTCTGGGAGAGGAGACATCATTACACAGTCTGGGAGAGGAGACATCATTACACAGTCTGGGAGAGGAGACATCATTACACAGCCTGTCTGGGAGAGAGACATCATTACACAGTCTGGGAGAGGAGACATCATTACACAGTCTGGGAGAGGAGACATCATTACACAGTCTGGGAGAGGAGACATCATTACACAGCCTGTCTGGGAGAGGAGACATCATTACACAGTCTGGGAGAGGAGACATCATTACACAGTCTGTCTGGGAGAGGAGACATCATTACACAGTCTAGGAGAGGAGACATCATTACACAGTCTGGGAGAGGAGACATCATTACACAGTCTGGGAGAGGAGACATCATTACACAGTCTGAGAGAGGAGACATCATTACACAGTCTGGGAGAGGAGACATCATCACAGTCTGGGAGAGGAGACATCATTACACAGTCTGTCAGGGAGAGGAGACATCATTACACAGTCTGGGAGAGGAGACATCATTACACAGTCTGGGAGAGGAGACATCATTACACAGTCTGGGAGAGAGAGGAGACATCATTACACAGTCTGTCTGGGAGAGGAGACATCATTACACAGTCTGGGAGAGGAGACATCATTACACAGTCTGGGAGAGGGAGACATCATTACACAGTCTGTCTGGGAGAGGAGACATCATTACACAGTCTAGGAGAGAGACATCATTACACAGTCTGGGAGAGAGACATCATTACACAGTCTGTCTGGGAGAGAGACATCATTACACAGTCTGGGAGAGGAGAGGAGACATCATTACACAGTCTGGGAGAGGAGGGAGACATCATTACACAGTCTAGGAGAGGAGAGGAGACATCATTACACAGTCTGGGAGAGGAGAGGAGACATCATTACACAGTCTAGGAGAGGAGAGGAGACATTATTACACAGGAGAGGAGACATCATTACACAGTCTGGGAGAGGAGAGGAGACATCATTACACAGTCTAGGAGAGGAGAGAGACATCATTACACAGTCTGTCTGGGAGAGGAGACATCATTACACAGTCTGGGAGAGGAGAGAGGAGACATCATTATCTAGGAGAAGAGGAGCTCTGTCTGAATGTAAAGCTCTGCAGACCAGGGAGAGGAGACATGAAAGGAAAAGACACCGAGGTGAGATGTGTTTTGGTAAAGGTGGCTTTGAACTCCGTGTAAAACAGCTCTGGAAAGGTACAAAGGAATTGCGGGGCCTCAGGACTCTGACTTCAGACGGAAGATCCAGTTTCATCTAGTATACATCCAGCTTGACTCTATACTCATCCAATTCTATTGATTAGTATCTATCTATTGAACCAATCAGATCAACAGGACTAATGTTTCTATTGAACCAATCAGATCAACATAATTTATCTATTGAACCAATTAGATCAACAGGACTAATGTATCTATTGAACCAATCAGATCAACAGGACTAATGTTTCTATTGAACCAATCAGATCAACAGGACTAATGTATCTATTGAACCAATCAGATCAACAGGACTAATGTGTCTATTGAACCAATCAGATCAACAGGACAACTCTATCTATTGAACCAATCAGATCAACAGGACTAATGTATCTATTGAACCAATCAGATCAACAGGACTAATGTATCTATTGAACCAATCAGATCAACAGGACTAATGTATCTATTGAACCAATCAGATCAACAGGACTAATGTATCTATTGAACCAATCAGATCAACATGACTAATGTATCTATTGAACCAATCAGATCAACAGGACTAATGTATCTATTGAACCAATCAGATCAACAGGACTAATGTATCTATTGAACCAATCAGATCAACAGGACTAATGTGTCTATTGAACCAATCAGATCAACAGGACTAATGTATCTATTGAACCAATCAGATCAACAGGACTAATGTATATATTGAACCAATCAGATCAACAGGACTAATGTGTCTATTGAACCAATCAGATCAACAGGACAACTCTATCTATTGAACCAATCAGATCAACACTAATGTATCTATTGAACCAATCAGATCAACAGGACTAATGTATCTATTGAACCAATCAGATCAACAGGACTAATGTATCTATTGAACCAATCAGATCAACAGGACTAATGTATCTATTGAACCAATCAGATCAACATGACTAATGTATCTATTGAACCAATCAGATCAACAGGACTAATGTATCTATTGAACCAATCAGATCAACAGGACTAATGTATCTATTGAACCAATCAGATCAACAGGACTAATGTATCTATTGAACCAATCAGATCAACAGGACTAATGTATCTATTGAACCAATCAGATCAACACAATGTATCACTGACTATGAAGGACTGTATCATTTATTGGTCCTAAAACAATAGAACTCACAGACAGGTGGCAGCTCGAATTCCACCTCTAGAACCACACGTTCTCCGACGTTCTTCAGCAGGCTGATGATCTCGTCGTGGGACGGAACTTGGTCAGATTGATCCCGTTTACAGACTTGATGTAGTCGCCGCGTTGAGCTGGTCACTCCTACACAGAGAGATGGATGGTGTGATAGAGGAGGGGAAAGACAGACAGAGGGGATGGGATTGAGACAATCAGAACAGAAGTAGAGAGAAACACAGAAGGAAAAGATATGGAACGAGGAGATGGGAGAAAACACAGAAAGAAAAGATATGGAGACGAGGAGAAACACAGAAGAAAAGATATGGAGAAAGATGGGAAAATGTACAGAAGGAAAGATATGGAACGAGGAGAAACACAGAAAGAGAAAGATATGGAAACGAGGAGAAACACAGAAGAGAAAGATATGGAGACGAGGAGAGAGAGAAACACAGAGAGAAGATATGGAAACGAGGAGAAACACAGAAAGAGAAAGATATGGAGACGAGGAGATGGGAGAAACACAGAAAGAGAAAGATATGGAGACGAGGAGATGGGAGAAACACAGAAGAAGAAAGATATGGAAACGAGGAGAAACACAGAAAGAAAAGATATGGAGACGAGGAGATGGGAGAAACACAGAAAGAGAGTGTGTGACAGAAGCACCAGATCATCAGCAAACAGTAGACATTTGACTTCAGAGTCTAGTAGTGTGAGGCCAGGTGCTGCGGACTGTTCTAGTGCCCTCGCCAATTCATTGATATTTATGTTGAAGAGGGTGGGGCTTAAGCTGCATCCTTGTCTCACCCCACGGCCCTGTGGGAAGAAATGTGCGTGTTTTTTGCCAATTTTAACGGCACACTTTGCTTGTGTAAATTATTTTTTTAAATGTTGTATGTTTTTCTCCCAACACCACTTTCCATCAATTTGTAAAAATGACAGGCCAAGTGGTGCTCTGTCTCTTTGTCTCTCTCTCTCTCTCTGTCTCTCAATTCAATTCAATTCAAGGGGCTTTATTGTCTCTCTCTGTCTCTCTCTCTATTTCTCTCTCTCTGGTAAAATAGGTTACTGTCTCTCTCTCTCTCTCTCTCTCTCTCTGTGGTAAAATAGGTTACTGTCTCTCTCTCTCTCTGTGGTAAAATAGGTTACTGTCTCTCTCTCTGTGGTAAAATAGGTTACTGTCTCTCTCTCTCTCTCTCTGTGGTAAAATAGGTTACTGTCTCTCTCTCTCTCTCTCTGTGGTAAAATAGGTTACTGTCTCTCTCTCTCTCTGTGGTAAAATAGGTTACTGTCTCTCTCTCTCTCTGTGGTAAAATAGGTTACTGTCTCTCTCTCTCTCTCCCTCCCTTCCATCCCTCTCTCTCTCTCTCTCTCTCTCTCCCCCTACCATCCCTACATCCTTCTCTCTCTCTCTCTCTCTCCCTCCCTTCCATCCCTACATCCCTCTCCCTCCCTCCCATCCCTATCTCTCTCTCTCTCTCTCTCTCTCTCTCCCTCCCTTCCATCCCCATCCCTCTCTCTCTCCCATCCCTCATCTCTCTCTCTCTGTCTCCTCTCTCCCTCCCTCCCATCCCTACATCTCTCTCTCTCTCTCTCTCTCTCTCTCTCTCTCCTCTCTCTCTCTCTCTCTCTCTATCAGTGTGATGGAGAGGAACGGTTCAGAGCGTGTAAAAGGAGGAAATCAGATGTGACCCGTGAGTTCAATGAACCAGTCAGCAGCTGACAGGAGGGGAGGAGAGTGGTGTTTTAAACAGCATCCATTTATATAGCTAACACAGGTACACAACCACAAAGTGAATATACACACTGAACACAATACACACACACACACACACACACACACAACACACACACACATAGGTTTATCTCTCTCTCACATGGTTTATCTCTCTCTCTATCTCCCTCTCTCTCTCCTCTCTGTCTCTCTCTCTGTCTCTCTGTCTCTCTCTCTTTCTGTCTGTCTCTCTCTCCCTTTCTGTCTCTCTCTCTCTTTCTGTCTGTCTCTCTCCCTCTTGTCTCTCTCTCTCTCTCTGTCTCTCTCTCTGTCTCTCTCTCTCTCCTGTCTGTCTCTCTCTCTCTGTCTCTCTCTCTCCTCTCTGTCTCTCTCTCTTTATGTCTGTCTCTCTCCCTCTTGTCTCTCTCCTGTGTGGTGTGTGGTCAAAAGGTCTGAATCTGTTTGTGGTGAGGCGCTCTGAATCTGTGTGTGGTGAGGCAGCTCTGAATCTGTGTGTGGTGAGGCAGCTCTGAATCTGTGTCTCTGTGTGTCTGAGGCAGCTCTGAATCTGTGTGTGGTGAGGCCTCTGAATCTGTGTGTGGTGAAGGCAGGTCTGAATCTGTTTGTGGTCATCTGAATCTGTGTCATCTGTGTGTGGTGAGGCAGCTCTGAATCTGTGTGTGGTGACAGGTCTGAATCTGTGTATCTGTGTGTGGTGAGGGAGGTCTGAATCTGTGTTTCTGTGTGTGGTGAGGCAGCTGTGTTTCTGTGTGTGGTGAGGCAGCTGTAGGTGAAGGTGTGTGTGTGTGTGTGTGTAGCATATGAAGGTGTGTTTGTGTGTGTGTGTGTGCGTGCGTGCGTGCGTGTGTGTGCTCCTCCGTGTGATGCTGGACATGTGTGTGTTACCTAGCAGCGATGCCTCCCTGGCGCAGGTTGGACACCCGAGGTTTTCCATCCTTGTCTCGCCCCAGACACAGTGAGGCCGAGTGTGGTTCCCTCTTTTCTTCATTAACTCTACAACACTGGAGCCCTTAAACTCATCTGAGAGAGGAGAGGAGGAAGAGGGGAGGAAGAGGACAGGCGATGAGAGAGGGTGCGGAGACAGAACAGGCCCCAACATGATGCAGAACATGTCCTTCCTCCTGTCCTCTCCTCCTCCTCTGAAAAGGACTGTCAACACGCTGTCTTCAACTCCTCTGATCAGGAAGGAAGCAGCGGCTAGATGAACGGTTGAATGGTTTCTCTCTCTCCTGTCTCTCTCTCTCTCTGTCTCTCTCTCCTGTCTCTCTCTCTGTGTCTCTCTCTCTCTCTCTCTCTGTGTCTCTCTCTGTCTCTCTCTGTCTGTCTCTGTCAGTCTCTCTCTCCCTGTCTCTCTGTCTGTCTCTCTCCCTCTCTCTGTCTGTGTCTCTCTCCCTGTGTCTCTCTCTCTATGAGTGTCTCTATCTCTATCTCGTGTCTCTCTATCTCTCTCAGTGTCTCTCTCCGTCTCCCCGTCTCTCCCCTGTGTCTCTCTATCTCTCTCTCTCTATCTCTCTCTCTCTCAGTGTCTCTCACCCTGTCTCTCTCTCTCTCTCTCTCCCTCTCTCCCTGTGTCTCTCTCTCCCTGTGTCTCTCTCTCCCTGTGTCTCTCTCTCTCAGTGTCTCTCTCTCTCTCTCAGTGTCTCTCTCTCTCTCTCTCTGTGTCTCTCCCCGTCTCTCTCAGTGTCTCTCACCCTGTCTCTCTCTCTCTCCGTCTCTCTCTCTCCGTCTCTCTCCCCGTCTCTCTCTCCCCGTCTCTCTCTCTCTCTCTCTCTCACTCTCTCTCAGTGTCTCTCACCCTGTCTCTCTCTCTCTCTCTCTCTCTCTCTCTCTGTGTCTCTCTCTCTCTCTCTCTGTGTCTCTCTCTCTCTCTCTCTCTCTCCCCGTCTCTTTCTCCCCGTCTCTCTCTCTCTATCTCTCTCTCTCTCTCAGTGTCTCTCACCCTGTGTCTCTCTCTCTCTCAGTGTCTCTCACCCTGTCTCTCTCTCTCTGTCTCTCTCTCCCCGTCTCTCTCTCTCTCTCTCTCTCTCTCTCTCTGTGTCTCTCACCCTGTCTCTCTCTCTCTCTCTCTCTCCCTGTCTCTCTCTCTCTCTCTCTCCCTGTGTCTCTCTCTCTCAGTGTCTCTCTCGCTTTCTCTCTCTCAGTGTCTCTCTCTCTCTCTCTGTCTCTCTCTCCCCGTCTCTCTCTCTCTATCTCTCTCTCTCTCTCAGTGTCTCTCACCCTGTCTCTCTCTCTCTCTCAGTGTCTCTCACCCTGTCTCTCTCTCTCTGTCTCTCTCCCCGTCTATATCTCTCTCTCTCTCTCTCTCTCTGTGTCTCTCTCTCTCAGTGTCTCTCACCCTGTCTCTCTCTCTCTCTCCCTCCCTGTGTCTCTCTCTCTCAGTGTCTCTCTCTCTCTCTCTCCCCGTCTCTCTCTCCCTGTCTCTCTCTCCCCGTCTCTCTCTCCCTGTCTCTCTCTCCCAGTCTCTCTCTCTATCTCTCTCTCTCTCTGTGTCTCTCACCCTGTCTCTCTCTCTCTCTCTCTCTCAGTGTCTCTCGCCCTGTCTCTCTCTCTCTCAGTCTCTCTCTCCCCGTCTCTTTCTTCCCGTCTCTCTCTCTCTCTCCCCCCGTCTCTCTCTCCCTGTCTCTCTCTCCCCGTCTCTCTCTCCCCGTCTCTCTCTCTATCTCTCTCTCTCTCAGTGTCTCTCACCTGTCTCTCTCTCCCGTCTCTCTCCCGTCTCTCTCTCCTGTCTCTCTCTCATTATCTCTCTCTTTCTCTCTCTCAGTGTCTCTCTCTCTCTATTTCTCTCTCTCTCTCAGTGTCTCTCACCCTGTCTCTCTCTCTCTCAGTCTCTCTCCCCGTCTCTTTCTTTCCGTCTCTCTCCCATCTCTCTCTCTCTCTCTCTCCTGTCTCCTCTCTCCCCGTCTCTCTCTCCCTGTCTCTCTCTCCCTGTCTCTCTCTCTCCCGTCTCTCTCTCTCTATCCTCTCTCTTTCTCTCTCTCGAGTGTCTCTCTCTCTCTCTATTTCTCTCTCTCTCTCAGTGTCTCTCACCCTGTCTCTCTCTCTCTCTCTCTCCCTCTCTCCCTGTGTCTCTCTCTCCCTGTATCTCTCTCTCCCTGTGTCTCTCTCTCTCCAGTGTCTCTCTCCTCTCTCTCAGTGTCTCTCTCTCTCTCTCTGTGTCTCTCCCCGTCTCTCTCAGTGTCTCTCACCCTGTCTCTCTCTCTCTCTCCGTCTCTCTCTCTCCGTCTCTCTCCCCGTCTCTCTCTCCCCGTCTCTCTCTCTCTCTCTCTCTCTCTCACTCTCTCTCAGTGTCTCTCACCCTGTCTCTCTCTCTCTCTCTCTCTCTCTCCCTGTGTCTCTCTCTCTCAGTGTCTCTCTCTCTCTCTCTCTCTGTGTCTCTCTCTCTCTCTCTCTCCCCGTCTCTTTCTCCCCGTCTCTCTCTCTCTATCTCTCTCTCTCTCTCAGTGTCTCTCACCCTGTGTCTCTCTCTCTCTCAGTGTCTCTCACCCTGTCTCTCTCTCTCTGTCTCTCTCTCCCCGTCTCTCTCTCTCTCTCTCTCTCTCTCTGTGTCTCTCACCCTGTCTCTCTCTCTCTCTCTCTCCCTGTCTCTCTCTCTCTCTCTCTCCCTGTGTCTCTCTCTCTCAGTGTCTCTCTCGCTTTCTCTCTCTCAGTGTCTCTCTCTCTCTCTCTGTCTCTCTCTCCCCGTCTCTCTCTCTCTATCTCTCTCTCTCTCTCAGTGTCTCTCACCCTGTCTCTCTCTCTCTCTCAGTGTCTCTCACCCTGTCTCTCTCTCTCTGTCTCTCTCCCGTCTATATCTCTCTCTCTCTCTCTCTCTCTGTGTCTCTCTCTCTCAGTGTCTCTCACCCTGTCTCTCTCTCTCTCTCCTCCCTGTGTCTCTCTCTCTCAGTGTCTCTCTCTCTCTCTCTCCCGTCCTCTCTCCCTGTCTCTCTCTCCCCGTCTCTCTCTCCCTGTCTCTCTCTCCCAGGCTCTCTCTATCTCTCTCTCTCTCTGTGTCTCTCACCCTGTCTCTCTCTCTCTCTCTCAGTGTCTCTCACCTGTCTCTCTCTCTCAGTCTCTCTCTCCCGTCTCTTTCTTCCCGTCTCTCTCTCTCTCCCCCCGTCTCTCTCTCCTGTCTCTCTCTCCCGTCTCTCTCTCCCCGTCTCTCTCTCTCTCAGTGTCTCTCCCCTGTCTCTCTCTCTCCCCGTCTCTCTCTCCCGTCTCTCTCTCCCTGTCTCTCTCCTCATTATCTCTCTCTTTTTCTCTCTCTCAGTGTCTCTCTCTCTCTATTTCTCTCTCTCTCTCAGTGTCTCTCACCCTGTCTCCTCTCTCTCAGTCTCTCTCTCCCCGTCTCTTTCTTTCCGTCTCTCTCCCCATCTCTCTCTCTCTCTCTCTCCCTGTCTCTCTCTCCCGTCTCTCTCTCCCTGTCTCTCTCTCCCGTCTCTCTCTCATTATCTCTCTCTTTCTCTCTCAGTGTCTCTCTCTCTCTCTATTTCTCTCTCTCTCTCAGTGTCTCTCACCCTGTCTCTCTCTCTCAGTGTCGCTCACCCTGTCTCTCTCTCTCCTGTGTCTCTCTCTCTCAGTGTCTCTCTCTCTCTCTCTCAGTGTCTCTCTCTCTCTCGCTCTGTCTCTCTCTCCCCCGTCTCTCTCTCTCTCTGTCTCTCTCTCCCCGTCTCTCTCTCTCTATCTCTCTCTCTCTCTCTCTCTCTGTGTCTCTCACCCTGTCTATCTCTCTCTCAGTGTCTCTCACCCTGTCTCTCTCTCTCTCCCGTCTCTCTCTCTCCGTCTCTCTCCCCGTCTCTCTCTCTCTCTCTCTCTCTCTCTCTCTCTCTGTGTGTCTCTCTCTCACCCTGTCTCTCTCTCTCTCTCTCCTGTCTCTCTCTCTCTCTCTCCCTGTGTCTCTCTCTCTCTCTCTCTCTCTCTCTCTCCCGTCTCTCTCTCCCTGTCTCTCTCTCCCCGTCTCTCTCTCCCCCCCTGTCTCTCTCTCTCTATCTCTCTCTTTCGCTCTCTCAGTGTCTCTCTCTCTCTCAGTGTCTCTCACCCTGTCTCTCTCTCTGTCTCTCACCCTGTCTCTCTCTCTCTCAGTGTCTCTCACCCTGTCTCTCTCTCTCTCTCCGTCTCTCTCTCCCCGTATCTCTCTCTCTCTCTCTCTCTCTCCTCTCTCTCTGCTTCCCTCTCCACTTCCCCCCACATGTCCTAATGCAAATCCTCTCTTCACCATCATACACAACAATACGACTTCTCTCAGTCTCTGCATTATCCACAGCTGCCTTGCAGCCTCTCTTCTTGTGAAATCTCTCTCTCCTCTTATCTCCTCTCCTCTCCGCCCCTCCTCACCTCGCCTCTCCTCCTCTCTTCTCTCCCTCTATCTCTCCTCCTCCCTCTCTCCTCCTCTCTCTTTCTCCCCGCCTCTCCTCTCCCTCTCTCTCTTTCTCCAACTCCTCCTCTCTCTCCTCTCCTCCCCTCCCCTCTCTCTCCTCTCTTCGTCCTCTCTCTCTCTCCCTCTCCCTCTCTCCTCCTCTCTCTCTCTCTCTCTCTCCTCTTCCCTCCTCTCAGCCTCTCTTCACTGAGGAACAGTGTAAATATCTCTCCTCTCCTCTCCTTTCAGTCAGTCCATAAATAGTGATGGTAGGTAGGACAGAGAGTTAGTTGCTGGTTTCCTCCATGTCCTCAGGCTCCAGATAAAACAGACAGACACATCACATCTCACTTCAGCAGCAACATAAAAAGGATATGTCCTAAATGGCAAACTATTCCTTATATAGTGCACTACTTTAGACCAGAGCCCTATTCCCTATATAGTGCACTACTTTAGACCAGAGCCCTATTCCCTATATAGTGCACTACTTTAGACCAGAGCCCTATTCCCTATATAGTGCACTACTTTAGACCAGAGCCCTATTCCCTATATAGTGCACTACTTTAAACCAGGGCCCTATTCCAAATATAGTGCACTACTTTAGACCAGAGCACTATTCCCTATATAGTGGACTACTTTAGACAAGATAGTGCACTACTCTGTGTCTGTCCAACTGGAGACTATCAGAGGACAGGGTTGTGGATGTCTCTGTGTCTGTCTGGAGACTATTAGAGGACAGGGTTGTGGATGTCTCTGTGTCTGTCCAACTGGAGACTATCAGAGGACAGGGTTGTGGATGTCTCTGTCTGGGAGACTATCAGAGGACAGGGTTGTGGATGTCTCTGTGTCTGTCTGGAGACTATTAGAGGACAGGGTTGTGGATGTCTCTGTGTCTGTCCAACTGGAGACTATCAGAGGACAGGGTTGTGGATGTCTCTGTGTCTGTCTGGAGACTACCAGAGGACAGGGTTGTGGATGTCTCTGTGTCTGTCTGGAGACTACCAGAGGACAGGGTTGTGGATGTCTCTGTGTCTGTCTGGAGACTATTAGAGGACAGGTTGTGGATGTCTCTGTGTCTGTCCAACTGGAGACTATCAGAGGACAGGGTTGTGGATGTCTCTGTGTCTGTCTGGAGACTATTAGAGGACAGGGTTGTGGATGTCTCTGTGTCTGTCCAACTGGAGACTATCAGAGGACAGGGTTGTGGATGTCTCTGTGTCTGTCTGGAGACTACCAGAGGACAGGGTTGTGGATGTCTGTGTCTGTCTGGAGACTATCAGAGGACAGGGTTGTGGATGTCTCTGTGTCTGTCTGGAGACTATCAGAGGACAGGGTTGTGGATGTCTCTGTCTGTCTGGAGACTATCAGAGGACAGGGTTTTGGATGTCTCTGTGTCTGTCTGGAACTACCAGAGGACAGGGTTGTGGATGTCTCTGTGTCTGTCTGAGACTATCAGAGGACAGGGTTGTGGATGTCTCTGTGTCTGTCTGGAGACTATCAGAGGATAGGGTTGTGGATGTCTCTGTGTCTGTCTGAGACTACCAGAGGACAGGGTTGTGGATGTCTCTGTGTCTGTCTGGAGACTATCAGAGGACAGGGTTGTGGATGTCTCTGTGTCTGTCAACTGGAGACTGTCAGAGGGACAGGGTTGTGGATGTCTCTGTGTCTGTCCAACTGGAGACTATCAGAGGACAGGGTTGTGGATGTCTCTGTGTCTGTCTGGAGACTATTAGAGGACAGGGTTGTGGATGTCTCTGTGTCTGTCCAACTGGAGACTATCAGAGGACAGGGTTGTGGATGTCTCTGTCTGGAGACTATCAGAGGACAGGGTTGTGGATGTCTCTGTCTGTCCAACTGAGACTATCAGAGGACAGGGTTGTGGATGTCTCTGTGTCTGTCTGGAGACTACCAGAGGACAGGGTTGTGGATGTCTCTGTGTCTTGTCCTGGAGACTACCAGAGACAGGGTTGTGGATGTCTCTGTGTCTGTCTGGGAGACTATTAGAGGACAGGGTTGTGGATGTCTCTGTGTCTGTCCAACTGGGGACTATCAGAGGACAGGGTTGTGGATGTCTCTGTGTCTGTCCTGGAGACTATTAGAGGACAGGGTTGTGGATGTCTCTGTGTGTCAACTGGAGACTATCAGAGGACAGGGGTTGTGGATGTCTCTGTGTCTGTCTGGAGACTACCAGAGGACAGGGTTGTGGATGTGTCTCTGTGTCTGTCTGGAGACTATCCAGAGGACAGGGTTGTGGATGTCTCTGTGTCTGTCTGGAGACTATCAGAGGACAGGGTTGTGGATGTCTCTGTGTCTGTCTGGAGACTATCCAGAGGACAGGGTTTTGGATGTCTCTGTGTCTGTCTGGAGACTACCAGAGGACAGGGTTGTGGATGTCTCTGTGTCTGTCTGGAGACTATCCAGAGAGGACAGAGGTTAATGGATGTCTCTGTCTGTCTGGAGACTATCAGAGGATAGGGTTGTGATGTCTCTGTGTCTGTCTGGAGACTACCAGAGGACAGGGTTGTGGATGTCTCTGTGTCTGTCTGGAGACTGTCAGAGGACAGGGTTGTGGATGTCTCTGTGTCTGTCCAACTGGAGACTATCAGAGGACAGGGTTGTGGATGTCTCTGTGTCTGTCCAACTGAGACTATCAGGAGGACAGGGTTGTGGATGTCTCTGTGTCTGTCTGGAGACTATTAGAGGACAGGGTTGTGGGATGTCTCTGTGTCTGTCCAACTGGAGACTATCAGAGGACAGGGTTGTGGATGTCTCTGTCTGAGACTATCAGAGGACAGGGTTGTGGATGTCTCTGTGTCTGTCCAACTGGAGACTATCAGATGACAGGGTTGTGGATGTCTCTGTGTCTGTCTGGAGACTACCAGAGGACAGGGTTGTGGATGTCTCTGTGTCTGTCTGGAGACTATCAGAGGACAGGGTTGTGGATGTCTCTGTGTCTGTCTGAGACTATCAGAGGACAGGGTTTTATTGGACACAGGGTTCCTGAGAAAGAACACCAGCTAGCTAATTCACCATAAGGTCCAACACTCTTAACCTCGAGAGTACCTTCCCATCCTGCAAGGGGGTGAGGGTGGAGATGTGTGAGGAATGCACACACGCACACGCACGCACACACACGCACGCACGCACGCACACACACGCACGCACACACACGCACGCGCATGCACGCACACACGCACGCCCGCACACACACACACACACACACACGCACACACACACACACACGCACACACACACGCACACACACACACACACACGCACACACACACACACACGCACACACACACGCACACACACACACACGCACACACACACACGCACGCACACACACGCACACACACACACCGCAGGAGATGTCAGATCCCCATATCCATCCATCTGCAGTGTGTCAACATCCTAATGACCCAGGTGGAGCAACCTGTCACCCCCATCACACAACCAGCTGACCCTGAGGGAGGGAGGGAGGGAGCAGCCTGTCACCCCCATCACACAACCAGTTGACTCTGGGGAGGGAGGGAGGGAGGGAGGGAGGGAGGGAGGGAGGGAGGGAGGGAGGGGGAGTAATGGGAGCAGAGGGGGCGAGGGGATAGGGGAATGGGAGATAGGGATAGATGAGAGGAGAGGTGGAAGGGGAGAGATAGGGAGGCGTGGAGAGAAGAGAAGGAGGGAGAAGAGATGAGGGAGGGAGGGATGGATGAGAGGGGGAGGGGAAGGGATAGGGAGGAGAGGGGGAGTTGGGGATGGTTGAGGGGAATGAGGAGAGGACAGTCTGTCTGGAGGGTCTTCATCACCACTACAATCTGAGACAGTCTGTCTGGATGGTCTTCATCAACACTACAATCTGAGACAGTCTGTCTGGAGGGTCTTCATCAACACTACAATCTGAGACAGTCTGTCTGGATGGTCTTCATCAATGATGGTTCTGTGAACACTGGAGGGTGAATGAATTGTGCATCACACTGTGAAGAGACAAACTGTCTCTCTGTTCCAAAAGCCCACAGACCAGGCTGTGATCTGGTGGGTTATATTCCTGTCTGTGATGCTCAGAATGTGGATAAGCCTCTTAGAATGGAGGTGAGGGTGAGAGATACGATCAAGAGAGAGAAACAAGCCTCTGTCTCTCTCTCTCCTCCTCCTCCTCTTTCCACCTGGTTCTGTGAACACTGGAGGTCCTGAATCATCCACTCTTCCCTCTCATCCACTCCCTCTCTGTCCCACCTTCCTCCTCTTGATCTCTCTCATCCACTCCTTCTTCCATCCACTTTTTCCCTCTATCCTCTCCTCTCTCCTCCTCTTTCATCTCTCTCCTCATCCACTCTCTTTCCTCTTCTCATCTATCTCTCTTTCCTCCTCTCCTCTCTCCCTCCTCTTCATCTTCCTCATCCACTCTCTTCCCTCTCATCTCACCTCCTTTTCCTCTCTCCTCATCCTCTCTCTCCTCTTCATCTCCTCATCCAACTCTCTTCCTCTCTCTCCCTCTCTCATCCTCTCTCCTCTTCCTCTCTCCTCATCCCTCTCTTCCTCTCTCCTCCTCTTCCTCCTCCCTCCTCTCCTCTCTCTCCTTATCCTCTCTCTCCTCCTAATCACCTCCTCCTCCTCCTCTAATCACCTCCTCTCCAATCTCAATCTCCCTCCACTCTCCTCCTCTAATCACCTCCTCCTCCTAATCTCCTCTCATCACCTCCTCCTCCTCCTCTAATCACTCTCTCTCCTCTGCCCTTTCCCTATGTCCTATCCTCCTTCCTCTGTGCCCGTTCTGTCCAGTGTGATAGTAGGGTTGAGAGGACAGTGAGACAGGGGACTACGTCAGACAAAGATGTCCTTCTCCTGCTCCATGATCATTTCTGAGTGAGCAGATGGCCTAGAGAACAGCACACAGCAGGGATACTGTCAGGACACTTTAAAACGCGTGATAGTCACACCAAGGAACAGGGACATGAACCCTGTCCTCCTCTGTCCTCCTTGTCTCTGTTTAACTCTCCAGGACATGAACCCTGTCCTCCTCTGTCACTCCTTTAACTCTCCAGAGGACATGAACCTATCCTCCTCTGTCCTCCTTTAACCCTCTGTTTAACTCTCCAGAGGACATGAACCCTATCCTCCTCTGTCCTCCTCTGTCCTCCCTTTAACTCTCTGTTTAACTCTCAGAGGACATGAACCCTGTCCTCCTTTAGAGGACATGAACCCTGTCACTCCTCTGTCCTCCTTTAACTCTCAGAGGACATGAACCCTGTCCTCCTCTGTCCTCCTTTAACTCTCCAGAGGACATGAACCTGTCCCCTCCCCTCTGTCCTCCTTTAACTCTCAGAGGGACATGAACCCTGTCCTCCTCTGTCCTCCTTTAACTCTCCAGAGGACATGAACCCTGTCCTGTCCTCCTTTAACTCTCAGAGGACACTTGAACCCCGTCCTCCTCTGTCCTCCTTGCTCTCTGTTTAACTCTCAGAGGACATAACCCTGTCCTCCTTTGTCCTCCTTTAACTCTCAGAGGACATGAACCCTGTCCTCCTCTGTCCTCCTTTAACTCTCTGTCCTCCTCTGTCCTCCTTTAACTCTCTGTCTACTGTTTTGATTAAATGATAAACTGGTGTTTGGAGGATACAGTACATTGGCTTGTCGAGGGCCGCCCTCTGTTTGGAGGATACTGCACATTTGCTTGTCGAGGCCGGCACTCTGTTTGGAGGATACAGCACATTGGCTTGTCGAGGGCCGGCACTCTGTTTGGAGTGATACAGCACATTGGCTTGTCGAGGCCGGCACTCTGTTTGGAGGATACAGCACATTGGCTTGTCGAGGCCGGCACTCTGTTTGGAGGATACTGCACATTGGCTTGTCGAGGGCCGGCACTCTGTTTGGAGGATACAGCACATTGGCTTGTCGAGGGCCGGCACTCTGTTTGGAGGATACAGCACATTGGCTTGTCGAGGGCCGGCACTCTGTTTGGAGGATACAGCACATTGGCTTGTCGAGGGCCGGCACTCTGTTTGGAGGATACAGCACATTGGCTTGTCGAGGGCCGGCACTCTGTTTGGAGGATACAGCACATTGGCTTGTCGAGGGCCGGCACTCTGTGCCAATATATTATCCTCCAAACACCGTCTTCCAGGGCATTGTCACTTTTACACAACTGGTTACCAACATGTTCAAATAATCACGGACATTTTTTCATTTACAAAACGTTATTTTATTCATACTACTTCATCCTTCCAGGAGATATAGTCCAGACACACATCTAGGGTTGTTAATTCACTACAAATCCCTGGACAGTAACACATGGTTACAACACTACAAACCCCTGGACACTAACACATGGTTACTACACTACAACATGGTTACTACACTACACATGGTTACTACACTACAACATGGTTACTACACTACAACATGGTTACTACACTACACATGGTTACTACACTACAACATGGTTACTACACTACACATGGTTACTACACTACAACATGGTTACTACACTACACATGGTTACTACACTACACATGGTTACTACACTACAACATGGTTACTACCCTACCACATGGTTACTACACTACAACATGGTTACAACACTACCACATGGTTACTACACTACAACATGGTTACTACACTACAACATGGTTACTACACTACAAACCCCTGGAAACTACAACATGGTTACTACACTACCACATGGTTACTACACTACAACATGGTTACTACACTACCACATGGTTACTACACTACCACATGGTTACTACACTACAGCATGGTTACTACACTACCACATGGTTACTACACTACAACATGGTTACTACACTACAACATGGTTACTACACTACAACATTGTTACTACACTACAACATGGTTACTACACTACAACATGGTTATTACACTACCACATGGATACTACACTACAAACCCCTGGACACTACAACATGGTTACTACACTACAACATGGTTACTACACTACAACATGGTTACTACACTACAACATGGTTACTACACTACAAACCCCTGGACACTACAACATGGTTACTACACTACAACATGGTTACTACACTACAACATGGTTACTAAACTACAACATGGTTACTACACTACCACATGGTTACTACACTACAACATGGTTACTACACTACAACATGGTTACTACACTACAACATGGTTACTACACTACAACATGGTTACTACACTACAAACCCCTAAACACTACAACATGGTTACTACACTACAACATGGTTACTACACTACAACATGGTTACTAAACTACAACATGGTTACTACACTACCACATGGTTACTACACTACCACATGGTTACTACACTACAAACCCCTGGACACTACAACATGGTTACTAAACTACAACATGGTTACTACACTACAACATGGTTACTACACTGCAACATGGTTACTACACTACCACATGGTTACTACACTACAACATGGTTACTACACTACAACATGGTTACTACACTACAACATGGTTACTAAACTACAACATGGTTACTACACTACAAACCCCTGGACACTACAACATGGTTACTAAACTACAACATGGTTACTAAACTACACCATGGTTACTACACTACCACATGGTTACTACACTACAACATGGTTACTACACTACAACATGGTTACTATACTACAACATGGTTACTACACTACAACATGGTTGCTACACTACAAACCCCTGAACACTACAACATGGTTACTACACTACAACACGGTTACTATACTACAACATGGTTACTACACTACCACATGGTTACTACACTACCACATGGTTACTATACTACCACATGGTTACTACACTACCACATGGTTACTACACTACCACATGGTTACTACACTACAACATGGTAACTACACTACAACATGGTTACTACACTACAACATGGTTACTACACTACAACATGGTTACTACACTACAACATGGTTACTACACTACAACATGGTTACTATACTACAACATGGTTACTACACTACAACATGGTTACTACACTACAACATGGTTACTACACTACATCATGGTTACTACACTACCACATGGTTACTACACTACAACATGGTTACTACACTACAACATGGTTACTACACTACAACATGGTTACTATACTACAACATGGTTACTACACTACAACATGGTTACTACACTACAACATGGTTACTACACTACAACATGGTTACTACACTACAAACCCCTGGACACTACAACATGGTTACTACACTACAACATGGTTACTACACTACAACATGGTTACTACACTACCACATGGTTACTACACTACAACATGGTTACTACACTACAAACCCCTGGACACTACAACATGGTTACCACACTACCACATGGTTACTACACTACCACATGGTTACTACACTACAAACCCCTGGACACTACAACATGGTTACTACACTGCAACATGGTTACTACACTACAACATGGTTACTACACTACAACATGGTTACTACACTACCACATGGTTACTACACTACAACATGGTTACTACACAACAAACCCCTGGACACTACCACATGGTTACTACACTATAGCATGGTTACTACACTACCACATGGTTACTACAACATGGTTACTACACTACAACATGGTTACTACACTACAACATGGTTACTACACTACAACATGGTTACTACACTACAACATGGTTACTACACTACAACATGGTTACTACACTACGACATGGTTACTACACTACAACATGGTTACTACACTACACCATGGTTACTACACTACCACATGGTTACTACACTACAACATGGTTATTACACTACAACATGGTTACTACACTACAACATGGTTACTACACTACAACATGGTTACTACACTACAACATGGTTACTACACTACAAACCCCTGGACACTACCACATGGTTACTACACTACAACATGGTTACTACACTACAAACCCCTGGACACTACCACATGGTTACTACACTACAACATGGTTACTACACTACCAACCACTGGCCTCAGATATATCAAAAGTAGTGCACTATATAGGGGACATATATAGGGGACATATATAGGGGACATATATAGGGGACATATATAGAGGACATATATAGGGCACATATATAGGGCACATATATAGAGGACATATATAGGGGACATATATAGGGCACATATATAGGGGACATATATAGGGGACATATATAGGGGACATATATAGGGGACCGCGTGCCATTTGAGATGTAGTTCAGGTACAAGCTAGGAGCTGCCAGACAGCCTGTCAGTGTCTATCGCCCACTAAGCAGATCATTGAAAAAGACCAAGCCATTCTACCCTTTAATTAAATGTTAACTTAGTCATTTGCATATTGATGAGAATGCCAAAGGGGTCTTCAGGATGGAGAAAAGGAGTTTGGTGTTGGGGTAGTCGTGGGGGGGCGGGGTATCCGTGCACAGCTGAAGTCATTTCCGTGCTAGCGGGTTTGCGGCTAATCGGAAGCGCTAGCTAGCTGGCTGGCAGAGTTGTGATGGGGAGGGGAAGGAGTGTGTGTGTGTGTGTGTGTGTGTGTGTGTGTGTGTGTGTGTGTGTGTGTGTGTGTGTGTGTGTGCGAGGGGGACAAACAGGAAGGAAGAGAGGGGACCCGGGGCCTCGGTTCCCCTTTCTGAAGATTCGCTGCTGTGCCTGGTAATCTGCACTGAACCAAATCAGCCCAGTTTACAACATGCTGGAGTTGATATAAGGGGACCACTGAGCATCAATCAGCCGTAGAGAAAGGCCACTGCCCCTGAAACGGTGATCTCGGACACAAATGATATAGGAGGGACCTTTTACAACTAATCTCAGCTTCTATGGCTGCCTGAACTTAGAGCCAGCATACCGTATGTCCTGCAGGGCCTGAACTTAGAGCCAGCATACCGTATGTCCTGCAGGGCCTGAACTTAGAGCCAGCATACCGTATGTCCTGCAGGGCCTGAACTTAGAGCCAGCATACCGTATGTCCTGCAGGGCCTGAACTTAGAGCCAGCATACCGTATGTCCTGCAGGGTGTTCCTGTCATTGGTGCTCGTCTCAAAGAGATGAGGAGATATTTCTACAGGTTAACATGTGTACCAGAGAGGATGAATGGTTTCTGGGTCGAACAGAGATGTTTTGCTTTCTGCTGCTCTCTCTGTTCTCTCTCCTCTGTTCTCTCTCCTCTGTTCTCTCTCCTCTGTTCTCTCTCCTCTGTTCTCTCTCCTCTGTTCTCTCTCATCTGTTCTCTCTTCTCTGTTCTCTCTCCTCTGTTCTCTCTTCTCTGTTCTCTCTCCTCTGTTCTCTCTCCTCTGTTCTCTCTCCTCTGTTCTCTCTCCTCTGTTCTCTCTCATCTGTTTCTCTCTCATCTGTTTCTCTCCTCTGTTCTCTCTCCTCTGTTCTCTCTCCTCTGTTCTCTCTCATCTGTTTCTCTCCTCTGTTCTCTCTCTTTTCAGGATCTGACTGTGTTTACCTCCCATCTCCTGTCTCTCCAACTTCTCCACCTCTCCCACACCTCCCACACCCTCCACAGCACCAGAGGGACAGACAGACAGACTGTCTCACACCTCTCCCACAGCACCAGAGGGACAGAGAGACAGACTGTCTCCCACCTCTCCCACAGCACCAGAGGGACAGAGAGACAGACTGTCTCCCACCTCTTCCACAGCACCAGAGGGACAGACAGACAGACTGTCTCACACCTCTCCCACCTCTCCCACAGCACCAGAGGGACAGACAGACAGACTGTCTCACACCTCTCCCACCTCTCCCACAGCACCAGAGGGACAGAGAGACAGACTGTCTCACACCTCTCCCACAGCACCAGAGGGACAGAGAGACAGACTGTCTCCCACCTCTCCCACAGCACCAGAGGGACAGAGAGACAGACTGTCTCACACCTCTCCCACCTCTCCCACCGCACCAGAGGGACAGAGAGACAGACTGTCTCCCACCTCTCCCACCTCTCCCACAGCACCAGAGGGACAGACAGACAGACTGTCTCACACCTCTCCCACAGCACCAGAGGGACAGACAGACAGACTGTCTCACACCTCTCCCACAGCACCAGAAGGACAGACAGACAGACTGTCTCACACCTCTCCCACAGCATCAGAGGGACAGAGAGACAGACTGTCTCCCACCTCTCCCACCGCACCAGAGGGACAGACAGACAGACTGTCTCACACCTCTCCCACAGCACCAGAGGGACAGACAGACAGACTGTCTCACACCTCTCCCACCTCTCCCACAGCACCAGAGGGACAGACAGACAGACATACTGTCTCACACCTCTCCCACAGCACCAGAAGGACAGAGAGACAGACTGTCTCCCACCTCTCCCACAGCACCAGAGGGAGAGACAGACAGACTGTCTCCCACCTCTCACACCTCTCCCACAGCACCAGAGGGACAGACAGACAGACTGTCTCCCACCTCTCCCACCTCTCCCACAGCACCAGAGGGACAGAGAGACAGACTGTCTCCCACCTCTCCCACCTCTCCCACAGCACCAGAGGGACAGAGAGACAGACTGTCTCACACCTCTCCCACAGCACCAGAGGGACAGAGAGACAGACTGTCTCACACCTCTCCCACCTCTCCCACAGCACCAGAGTGACAGACAGACATACTGTCTCACACCTCTCCCACAGCACCCGAGTGACAGACAGACAGACTGTCTCACACCTCTCCCACAGCACCAGAGGGACAGAGAGACAGACTGTCTCACACCTCTCCCACCTCTCCCACAGCACCAGAGTGACAGACAGACAGACTGTCTCACACCTCTCCCACCTCTCCCACAGCACCAGAGTGACAGACAGACAGACTGTCTCACACCTCTCCCACAGCACCAGAGGGACAGAGAGACAGACTGTCTCCCACCTCTCCCACAGCACCAGAGTGACAGACAGACAGACTGTCTCACACCTCTCCCACAGCACCCGAGTGACAGACAGACAGGTAGGTAGTCACACATCTTTCTCTCTTTCTTGAGTTCTTTCTTTCCCTGTCACCCTTGACCTCTCACGACCTCTCTCTCTCTCTCTCTCTCCCGTCATCTCACTGTGTGTGGGCGAGGAGAGGATGAAGTCATCTGTGCAAACAAATATTATGGAATCGACAAGTGCTTCAGAAATTCAAGACAAGACTTGCAGAATGCATTAAGTCTGTTAGGAGAAAGAGAGAGAAAGAGTGAAAGAGTGTTTCAAAGATGGTTCATGCATTTACTGTCTGTTTAAAAATCACATAGTCGTTGACACCTTCTATCTGTCGTCTCGCAAAATAGCTCCCGGATGCTCATAGCCTCTCTGAGTTATCATTTCCTATAACACTGGTTTCATCAAAACAAATAAAACAGGAACTGGCTATAAAACACAAACACCATAACTCTAACCTGATAAGTACATCACATCTATATAACAGGTCAAATGGAATCAATAAGTACCAAAGAGGAAACAGTCCCTGAACCAATGGAGGGTATTGATACAGTCCCTGAACCAATGGAGGGTATTGATACAGTCCCTGAACCAATGGAGGTATTGATACAGTCCCCTGAACCAATGGGAGGGTATTGATACAGTCCCTGAACCAACGGAGAGGTATTGATACAGTCCCTGAACCAACGGAGGGTATTGATACAGTCCCCTGAACCAACGGAGGGTATTGAT
>NW_027040311.1:176309-204566 GCF_034236695.1 Oncorhynchus nerka | reverse complement strand
TTACTACCTGATTACTAGACTAGTAGATATAGTATTATTACGTGATTACTAGACTAGTAGATATAGTATCACTACCTGGTTAGTCATTACTAGACTCTCTCACACATGCAGTACATATTACAGGAGCTCTTGAGTAAAAACAACCCAGAGGCCTTAGGTGTGTTCATCAGTTCCGTGTTCGGGGCCCTTGAGGTTCAGTCTGGTCTGGTGGTGGGGTTAGGGGTCAGGGTTAGGGTCAATACCGTGTTCAGGGCCCTTGAGGGCCAGTCTGGTCTGGTGGTGGGGTTAGGGGTCAGGGTTAGGGTCAATACCGTCAGGGCCCTTGAGGGCCAGTCTGGTCTGGTGGTGGGATTAGGGGTCAGGGTTAGGGTCAATACCGTGTTCAGGGCCCTTGAGGGCCAGTCTGGTCTGGTGGTGGGGTTAGGGGTCAGGGGTTAGGGATAGGGTCAATTCCATGTTCAGGGCCCTTGAGGGCCAGCCTGGTCTGGTGGTGGGGTTAGGGATAGGGTCAGTACCGTTTCAGGGCCCTTGTGAGCCAGTCTGGTCTGGTGGTGGGGTTAGGGGTCAGGGTCAATACCGTGTTCGGGGCCCATGAGGGCCAGTCTGGTCTGGTGGTGGGGTTAGGGGTCAGAGTTAGGGATAGGGTCAATACCGTGTTCAGGACCCTTGAGGGCCAGCCTGGTCTGGTGGTGGGGTTAGGGGTCATGGGTTAGGGATAGGGTCAGTACCGTGTTCAGGACCCTTGAGGGCCAGCCTGGTCTGGTGGTGGGGTTAGGGGTCATGGGTTAGGGATAGGGTCAGTACCGTGTTCAGGACCCTTGAGAGCCAGCCTGGTCTGGTGGTGGGGTTAGGGGTCATGGGTTAGGGATAGGGTCAGTACCGTGTTCAGGACCCTTGAGGGCCAGCCTGGCCTGGTGGTGGGGTTAGGGGTCAGGGGTTAGGGTCAGTACCGTGTTCAGGACCCTTGAGGGCCAGCCTGGTCTGGTGGTGGGGTTAGGGGTCAGGGTTAGGGATAGGGTCAGTACCGTGTTCAGGACCCTTGAGGGCCAGCCTGGTCTGGTGGTGGGGTTAGGGGTCATGGGTTAGGGATAGGGTCAGTACCGTGTTCAGGACCCTTGAGGGCCAGCCTGGTCTGGTGGTGGGGTTAGGGGTCAGGGTTAGGGATAGGGTCAGTACCGTGTTCAGGACCCTTGAGGGCCAGCCTGGTCTGGTGGTGGGGTTAGGGGTCATGGGTTAGGGATAGGGTCAGTACCGTGTTCAGGACCCTTGAGGGCCAGCCTGGTCTGGTGGTGGGGTTAGGGGTCAGGGTTAGGGATAGGGTCAGTACCGTGTTCAGGACCCTTGAGGGCCAGCCTGGTCTGGTGGTGGGGTTAGGGGTCATGGGTTAGGGATAGGGTCAGTACCGTGTTCAGGACCCTTGAGGGCCAGCCTGGTCTGGTGGTGGGGTTAGGGGTCAGGGGTTAGGGATAGGGTCAGTACCGTGTTCAGGACCCTTGAGGGCCAGCCTTGTCTGGTGGTGGGGTTAGAGGTCATGGGTTAGGGATAGGGTCAGTACCGTGTTCAGGACCCTTGAGGGCCAGCCTGGTCTGGTGGTGGGGCAGGATCAGGGGTCCAGGGTCACACCGTGTTCAGGACCCTTGAGGCGCTGGTCGGTGCTGGGTGGCCTCGGTTAAGGTAGGGTCAGTACTCCAGGACTGGGGCCAGCCTGGTCCACAGACAGGATGTGGTCACCCGCATGCAGCGCCCCGCACCTACAGAGAGATGACATCACTTCTTGTTAGAATGGACATTTTTTAGGGGGCATTCTAAAATACTCCTTATATAGGGACCAATTCAGACTTGAGGTAAGTAGACTTATGTTTTTTTAAATATTTAATTCCAGTTAAATCCACTTCTACTTCCAATCCCATCCCCTGTTGACTCAGACTTGGAGATATGTGTTAGGGATAGGGTCAGTACCGTGTTCAGGACCCTTGAGGGCCAGCCTTGTCTGGAGAGAGAGAGGTCAGAGTTAGGGAGAGAGAGAGTGTTCAGGACCCTTGAGAGCCAGTGTCTGGTGGGTGGGGATCTATCCATCCATATTCTGTTTACTTAGTCTTCTCACATCCACAAAGTAGTAAACAAGAGCCTATCGGAGGGCTTTGGGCAAATCTCTTAAAGAGAGTCTTCAGAGGCGTGAGAACCATCTTATTTTAGTCCGTGAGTGAAGGAAGTAAACTTCTCTCCTTCCAAAGAGTTTGATAAAGAATATATTCTGCCCACTCAGTAGTCTGATTAGTCTATCGGTGACCAACCAGGTTTAGCTGGGTGGAGCTATATTAATACTGAGTCAGGACTTCTCCAATCCATGACTTCGAAGCAACCACTCAGTAATCTGATTCGTCTATCGGTGACCAACCAGGTTTAGCTGGGTGGAGCTATATTAATACTGAGTCAGGACTTCTCCAATCCATGACTTCGAAGCAACCACTCAGTAATCTGATTCGTCAGAGAGAGAGGCTTGTTATCCTCCCTGAATGTTTTAATAAGTAGAGCCGCCGGAGGCTAGAGGACTGTCTTATTATAGTCAGCGAGTGAAGGAAGTAAACTTCTCTCCTTCCTCCTCATAAAGACTGAGACTTTATCCCAAATGGCACCCTATTCCCTACATCGTGCACTACTTTTAATCAGTGGCCTATGGGTCCTAGGGCACTACATAGGGTATAGAGTGCCATTAGGGAAACATAGTGTATTTTCCGTCCACTCAGCATTGTGTTTCTCTGTTGTTATTCCAGGCCGCCCGCTAGCGTCAGACCACATATGACTTATTGTATTTCTATAATTAGCCACTAAGCGTTTATACATTTCAAACTATCAAACGTCTCAAAGGCAACAAGCTTCCAACGGCACATCCATTTGTTTTCTCTCTTCTCTCTGTTTCTTCCTCTGAATCGATTCCTGTCAGGAAGCAATAGAGGCTCTGCAGGAGCCCCACAGATAAGTCATCAAATAAAAAGCACCTCTCTCTCCCCCTCTCTCTCTCTCCCCCTCTCCCTCTCTCTCTCTCTCCCTCTCTCTCTCCCTCTCTCTCTCTCTCTCTCTCCCTCTCCCTCTCTCTCTCCCTCTCCCTCTCCCTCTCTCTCTCTCCCTCTCTCTATGTCTACAGTGTGTCCGTGTCTGTAGGGACAGGACATATATATTCAGCTGGCCCAGCAGGGTTTAGTTACCTGTCTGCGATGCTTGCGGGCTTGACCTTGTCTATGATGATGACCTGCTTGTTGCAGTACATGGAGGTGTTGAGGGCCAGGCCCAGACTGGACCCCAGGGACTTGGCTACCTCAACCAGCAGAGGCCCTGAAGCTGTGGCTATGGAGTCTGGAGGAGAGGAAACAGGTAGGAGGGAGAGAGGGAGTGGGCAGACAGACAGACAGAGAGAGAGAGAGAGAGACCGAGAGAGAGAGAGACAGAGAGAGAGACCGAGAGAGAGAGAAAGAGAGACAGAGAGAGAGACCGAGAGAGAGAGAAAGAGACAGAGAGACAGAGAGAGAGAGAGAGAGAGAGAGAGAGCCAGCGAGATAGGGAGGGAGAGAGGGGGGGGGGGAGACAGAGAGAGCGAGATCGGGAGGGGGATAGGGAGACAGATAGGGAGAGAGATAGAGGGAGAGGGAGAGAGACAGAGAGAGAGACCGAGAGAGAGAGACCGAGAGAGAGAGAGAGAGAGACAGAGAGAGAGACCGAGAGAGAGAGAAAGAGACAGAGAGACAGAGAGAGGGAGAACATGGGTTAGTCAGTCTGTTGTCAGGTTGTCATGGAAGTGATGCTGATGGAAGCACCACCGTCTCAAACATATCAATATTCTGCAACACCTTAAAGGGTGACACTGCACTCAACAATCACACATTGCACACGCTCACACCATCCCATCAACTAGAAAGGGATTTCACCCTACAGCCACAATAACCAGAAACCTCTGTCCCTGTGCTGTAAATGGACCATGTTGACCTCTGGACCATGTTGACCTATGGACCATATTGACCTCTGGACCATGTTGACCTCTGGACCATGTTGACCTATGGACCATATTGACCTATGGACCATGTTGACCTATGGACCATGTTGACCTATTGACCTAAGGACCATGTTGACCTATGGACCATGTTGACCTATGGACCATGTTGACCTATGGACCATGTTGACCTATTGACCATGTTGACCTCTGGACCATGTTGACCTCTGGACCATGTTGACCTCTGGACCATGTTGACCTATGGACCATATTGACCTATGGACCATGTTGACCTATGGACCATGTTGACCTATGGACCATATTGACCTACGGACCATGTTGACCTATGGACCATGTTGACCTATGGACCATGTTGACCTATGGACCATGTTGACCTACGGACCACGTTGACCTATGGACCATGTTGACCTATGGACCATGTTGACCTACGGACCACTTTGACCTATGGACCATATTGACCTCTGGACCATGTTGACCTATGGACCATGTTGACCTATTGACCATGTTGACCTCTGGACCATGTTGACCTCTGGACCATGTTGACCTCTGGACCATGTTGACCTATGGACCATGTTGACCTATTGACCATATTGACCTCTGGACCATGTTGACCTATGGACCATGTTGACCTATGGACCATGTTGACCTATGGACCATGTTGACCTATGGACCATGTTGACCTACGGACCACGTTGACCTACGGACCATGTTGACCTATGGACCATGTTGACCTATGGACCATGTTGACCTCTGGACAATGTTGACCTATGGACCATGTTGACCTATTGACCATATTGACCTCTGGACCATGTTGACCTATGGACCATGTTGACCTCTGGACCATGTTGACCTATGGACCATGTTGACCTATGGACCATGTTGACCTACGGACCACGTTGACCTATGGACCATGTTGACCTACGGACCATGTTGACCTATGGACCATGTTGACCTATGGACCATGTTGACCTATTGACCATATTGACCTCTGGACCATGTTGACCTATTGACCATGTTGACCTATGGACCATATTGACCTCTGGACCATGTTGACCTATGGACCACGTTGACCTATGGACCATGTTGACCTCTGGACCATGTTGACCTCTGGACCACGTTGACCTCTGGACCATGTTGACCTATGGACCATGTTGACCTATGAACTATGTTGACCTATGGAACTGGGTGACCATTAAGGAGCCCTAATGGAGAAACCACTAACCAGGATGCCTGTAGGTTCTGATGAAACTGGGCGACCATTAAGGAGCCCTAATGGAGAAACCACTAACCAGGATCCCTGTAGGTTCTGATGAAACTGGGCGACCATTAAGGAGCCCTAATGGGTCCCACTCTGCTCCTTCGTACAGTTACACAACATGTGGAATAATGAAACTGTGGTGCAGGCAGGGGAGTGGGGGTTTAGCCAGAGGCAACCCCCTGCTGTGAAAGGTAACAGCTACAGTATCTAGCTGTATTCACAGACAGGGAAACACAACCACATGAACCTAAACACAACCACATGAACCTAAACACAACCACATGCACCTAAACACAACCACAATAACCTAAACACAACCACAAGAACCTAAACACAACCACAAGAACCTAAACACAACCACAAGAACCTAAACACAACCACAATAACCTAAACACAACCACATGAACCTAAACACAACCACAATAACCTAAACACAACCACATGAACCTAAACACAAACACAACCACATGAACCTAAACACAACCACAATAACCTAAACACAACCACATGAACCTAAACACAACCACAAGAACCTAAACACAACCACAAGAACCTAAACACAACCACAATAACCTAAACACAACCACAATAACCTAAACACAACCACATGAACCTAAACACAACCACAAGAACCTAAACACAACCACAAGAACCTAAACACAACCACAATAACCTAAACACAACCACATGAACCTAAACACAACCACAAGAACCTAAACACAACCACATGAACCTAAACACAACCACATGAACCTAAACACAACCACATGAACCTAAACACAACCACAATAACCTAAACACAACCACAAGAACCTAAACACAACCACATGAACCTAAACACAACCACAAGAACCTAAACACAACCACATGAACCTAAACACAAACACAACCACATGAACCTAAACACAACCACAATAACCTAAACACAACCACATGAACCTAAACACAACCACAAGAACCTAAACACAACCACATGAACCTAAACACAACCACAATAACCTAAACACAACCACAATAACCTAAACACAACCACAAGAACCTAAACACAACCACAATAACCTAAACACAACCACAATAACCTAAACACAACCACAAGAACCTAAACACAACCACAATAACCTAAACACAACCACAATAACCTAAACACAACCACAAGAACCTAAACACAACCACATGAACCTAAACACAACCACAATAACCTAAACACAACCACAATAACCTAAACACAACCACAAGAACCTAAACACAACCACAATAACCTAAACACAACCAAAACAGATCCCCCAATGTGTATCAATGCTTTCACTTCGCATACAGCATCTAGATGTTCAAAATATCTGAAGAACTATGAACGTCCAACTGCCTGTGTGTTTTAGTGATTTCACTCCACAGAGCAGACCCGGCTAGGATAAACTGACTAAATGGGTAGTTGAAATGAGCCGGGGGGAACTATTTTTGGGGGGTTTCGTGCAAATGAAATTATATTGAAAAGAAGGTCGACGACATCCGATCCTCGTTTGCTAAGTCAAACGACACCGCTGGTTCTGCTCACACTGCCCTACCCTGTGCTCTGACCTCTTTCTCCCCTCTCTCTCCAGATGAAATCTCGCGTCTTGTGACGGCCGGCCGCCCAACAACCTGCCCGCTTGACCCTATTCCCTCCTCTCTTCTCCAGACCATTTCCGGAGACCTTCTCCCTTACCTCACCTCGCTCATCAACTCATCCCTGACCGCTGGCTACGTCCCTTCTGTCTTCAAGAGAGCGAGAGTTGCACCCCTTCTGAAAAAACCTACACTCGATCCCTCCGATGTCAACAACTACAGACCAGTATCCCTTCTTTCTTTTCTCTCCAAAACTCTTGAACGTGCCGTCCTTGGCCAGCTCTCCCGCTATCTCTCTCAGAATGACCTTCTTGATCCAAATCAGTCAGGTTTCAAGACTAGTCATTCAACTGAGACTGCTCTTCTCTGTATCACGGAGGCCCTCCGCACTGCTAAAGCTAACTCTCTCTCCTCTGCTCTCATCCTTCTAGACCTATCGGCTGCCTTCGATACTGTGAACCATCAGATCCTCCTCTCCACCCTCTCCGAGTTGGGCATCTCCGGGCGCGGCCCACGCTTGGATTGTCCCTACCTGACAGGTCGCTCCTACCAGGTGGCGTGGCGAGAATCTGTCTCCTCACCACGCGCTCTCACCACTGGCGTCCCCCAGGGCTCTGTTCTAGGCCCTCTCCTATTCTCGCTATACACCAAGTCACTTGGCTCTGTCATAACCTCACATGGTCTCTCCTATCATTGCTATGCAGACGACACACAATTAATCTTCTCCTTTCCCCCTTCTGATGACCAGGTGGCGAATCGCATCTCTGCATGTCTGGCAGACATATCAGTGTGGATGACGGATCACCACCTCAAGCTGAACCTCGGCAAGACGGAGCTGCTCTTCCTCCCGGGGAAGGACTGCCCGTTCCATGATCTCGCCATCACGGTTGACAACTCCATTGTGTCCTCATCCCAGAGCGCTAAGAACCTTGGCGTGATCCTGGACAACACCCTGTCGTTCTCAACTAACATCAAGGCGGTGGCCCGTTCTTGTAGGTTCATGCTCTACAACATCCGCAGAGTACGACCCTGCCTCACACAGGAAGCAGCGCAGGTCCTAATCCAGGCACTTGTCATCTCCCGTCTGGATTACTGCAACTCGCTGTTGGCTGGGCTCCCTGCCTGTGCCATTAAACCCCTACAACTCATCCAGAACGCCGCAGCCCGTCTGGTGTTCAACCTTCCCAAGTTCTCTCACGTCACCCCGCTCCTCCGCTCTCTCCACTGGCTTCCAGTTGAAGCTCGCATCCGCTACAAGACCATGGTGCTTGCCTACGGAGCTGTGAGGGGAACGGCACCTCAGTACCTCCAGGCTCTGATCAGGCCCTACACCCAAACAAGGGCACTGCGTTCATCCACCTCTGGCCTGCTCGCCTCCCTACCACTGAGGAAGTACAGTTCCCGCTCAGCCCAGTCAAAACTGTTCGCTGCTCTGGCCCCCCAATGGTGGAACAAACTCCCTCACGACGCCAGGACAGCGGAGTCAATCACCACCTTCCGGAGACACCTGAAACCCCACCTCTTTCAGGAATACCTAGGATAGGATAAAGTAATCCTTCTCACCCCCCTTAAAAGATTTAGATGCACTATTGTAAAGTGGCTGTTCCACTGGATGTCTTAAGGTGAACGCACCAATTTGTAAGTCGCTCTGGATAAGAGCGTCTGCTAAATGACTTAAATGTAAATGTAATATTAAATTCTGCTTTACATCACGCTCTACCACAAAAAAAAACACATAACATTGAAATGCAGAGACTCTGAGATCACTGGGTGCTTTTGAAGTGACAGGTTGCTGTGATATCTGTATTTGTGTAAAACAGGTTCCTTCGAGTCGCCGTAAGGACACAGGTTCCTTCGAGCCGCCGTAAGGACACAGGTTCCTTCGAGCCGCCGTAAGGACACAGGTTCCTTCGAGCCGCCGTAAGGACACAGATTCAGCAGGAGACAGGCAGGAAGAGGTGCAAATGAGGATTTATTTACAGAGCGCTGGTGTATCAAGGAAGAAGGTGACATTTACAAATATATATACAAAGATCCGACTTCAAAATGTCAGCATTAAATAGAAAAAGCCTCTCATCAGGTATAACCTGTCTGAACCAATAAAGCATAGCTGGGGTGTACCAGGCTCAGATACAGCCTCCCCTTAGTTACCCAACAGCTGGGGTGTACCAGGCTCAGATACAGCCTCCCCTTAGTTACCCAACAGCTGGGGTGTACCAGGCTCAGATACAGCCTCCCCTTAGTTACCCAACAGCTGGGGTGTACCATGCTCAGAAACAGCCTCCCCTTAGTTACCCAACAGCTGGGGTGTACCAGGCTCAGATACAGCCTCCCCTTAGTTACCCAACAGCTGGGGTGTACCAGGCTCAGATACAGCCTCCCATTAGTTACCCAACAGCTGGGGTGTACCAGGCTCAGATACAGCCTCCCCTTAGTTACCCAACAGCTGGGGTGTACCAGGTTCAGATACAGCCTCCCCTTAGTTACCCAACAGCTGGGGTGTACCAGGCTCAGATACAGCCTCCCCTTAGTTACCCAACAGCTGGGGTGTACCAGGCTCAGATACAGCCCCCCTTAGTTACCCAACAGCTTATTCTGGTCTCTACACCCCTCCCCTTATTCTAGTCTCTACACCCCTCCCCTTATTCTGGTATCTACACCCCTCCCCTTATTCTGGTATCTACACCCCTCCCCTTATTCTGGTCTCTACACCTCTCCCCTTATTCTGGTCTCTACACCCCTCCCCTTATTCTGGTCTCTACACCCCTCCCCTTATTCTGGTCTCTACACCCTCCCCTTATTCTGGTCTCTACACCCCTCCCCTTATTCTGGTCTCTACACCCTCCCCTTATTCTGGTCTCTACACCCCTCCCCTTATTCTGGTCTCTACACCCCTCCCTTATTCTAGTCTCTACACCCCTCCCCTTATTCTGGTCTCTACACCCCTCCCCTTATTCTAGTCTCTACACCCCTCCTTATTCTGGTCTCTACACCCTCCCCTTATTCTAGTCTCTACACCCCTCCCCTTATTCTAGTCTCTACACCCCTCCCCTTATTCTAGTCTCTACACCCCTCCCCTTATGCTGGTCTCTACACCCCTCCCCTTATTCTAGTCTCTACACCCTCCCCTTATTCTGGTCTCTACACCCCTCCCCCTCCCCTTATCCTGGTCTCTAGATGTTTAATGATGCTTGAGACACGACATGCAGAGTGTGGAAATCTATCATCAAGACAAAGGGTGGCTACTACTGCTATATATTTGGATTTGTTTAACACTTTTTTGGTTACTAAATGATTCCATATGTGTTATTTTATAGTGTTGATGTCTTCACTATTATTCTACAATGTAGAAAATAGTAATAGTAAAAATAAAGTAAATAATAAAGTAAAAATAAAGTAATAGTAAAAATACAGAAAAACCCTGGAATGAGTAGGTATGTCCAAACTTTTGACTGGTACTGTACTGTCACACACACACACACACATCTTTCCAAGCTTTCTTTGCAATCCACACGCTCAACAAAACAAACATTATCGTGAGTTTTCTTGCCTCTCAGAAGGGATGTTAATATAATACAAGCAGTAGGACAACCCACAAGGATTCAGACAATTATTACCCCTCTCTCTCCCTGTCTCTCTCCCACCCACTCTCTCTCTCTCTCTCTCTCTGTTTCTCTCTCTCTCTCTCTCTGTCTCTCTCTGTCTCTCTCTCTGTCCCTCTCTCTCTCTCTCTCTCTCTGTCCCCCTCCCCACTCTCTTTGTCTCTCTCTCCTCTCTCTCTCTGTCTCTCTCCCCCTCTCTCTCTCTGTCTCTCTCCCTTTTCCCCTCTACCCCTCTCTCTACCCCCTCTCTCTCTCCCTCCCTCTCTCTCCCTTTTCCCCCTCTTCCCCTCTCCCTCTCTCCTACACTATTACTTATCCTCCTTGTATCCTCTTCCATCCTCTCTCCCTCTCTCCCTCTACCCCTCTATCTCTTCCCCTCTTCCCCTCTCCCTTTTCCCCATCACCATTCATCCAAGCAACAATCCCCCAGTAACCATACCTCCCCTGTCTCCCCTATATATCTATATGCTCCTGTCCTCCCTGTATTTCCTACACATATCATTCCCTTGTCTTCTCCTGCCTGTTCCTGCCCATGCTAAGAGCTATCTGATGAAAAATTAATGGGCTCACATTATTGATGCAGCCTGGAGATTGTTTCATTCATGGTGATAAAACACCACCTTCCATCCCTCTACCTCTTCTCTCCTCCATCCCTCTACCCCCATCTCTCTATCGCTCCTCTCCTCCATTCCTCTACCCCCCATCTCTCTACCTCTCTCTCCTCCATCCCTCTACCCCCATCTCTCTATCGCTCCTCTCCTCCATTCCTCTACCCCCATCTCTCAGTCCTCTCCTCCATCTCTCTACCTCTCCTCTCCTCCATCCCTTTATCCCTCCATCTCTCTACCTCTCCTCCTCTCTTCTCCTCCACATCTCATTCTTCCTTCATAACTCATTCGTCTCTTCCAACTCCTCCCCTCCATCCTCACATCAACCTGCCTACCAGGAGGGAGAGAGAGGTACTGATGAGACTGGCTGTGTGGGAATGTTACACGTTTTCTCATCACACACACAACCACTAGCATAACCTGGCCACATCATCGCGTCATTGCGCACGCTTCAGTGTCTGTCTCTCTCTCTCTCTGTGTGTGTGTGTGTGTGTGTAGTTTATGGGTGTAGTTTATGGGTGTATATTAGGGATTAATAGCTTGCAATCTGGTGGTTCTTAATCATTCTGTTTTTATCATGCCTGGGTCGCTCAGAGAGAAAACGTAAATTGTCTGTTGGGACATACCGTAAAGCTCTGTGTATAGGCTGTTTGTTGGGACATACTGTAAATCTCTGTGTATAGGCACACACCTGTTTGTTGGGACATACCGTAAATATCTGTGTATAGGCACACACCTGTTTGTTGGGACATACCGTAAATCTCTGTGTATAGGCTCACACCTGTATGTTCATTTCATGTTAAGTCTAATCTATCATACAAACACATTTCAAAAGACAACTCCCATTTCTGCCTTGAGAATCGATTTGCTTCACCATGAAAGTGTGAAAGAGTTTTATTAATAAAATCCGTAGCTTCAACTCAAGGGGTCGTTATCTACATTCAGCCAACTGTCAACTCAAGGGGTTGTTATCTACATTCAGCCAACTGTCAACTCAAGGGGTTGTTATCAGTATTCAGCCAACTGTCAACTCAAGGGGTTGTTATCTATATTCAGCCAACTGTCAACTCAAGGGGCTGTTATCTATATTCAGCCAACTGTCAACTCAAGGGGTTGTTATCTATATTCAGCCAACTGTCAACTCAAGGGGCTGTTATCTATATTCAGCCAACTGTCAACTCAAGGGGTTGTTTTCTATATTCAGCCAACTGTCAACTCAAGGGGCTGTTATCTATATTCAGCCAACTGTCAACTCAAGGGGTTGTTATCTATATTCAGCCAACTGTCAACTCAAGGGGTTGTTATCTATATTCAGCCAACTGTCAACTCAAGGGGTTGTTTTCTATATTCAGCCAACTGTCAACTCAAGGGGTTGTTATCTACATTCAGCCAACTGTCAACTCAAGGGGTTGTTATCTACATTCAGCCAACTGTCAACTCAAGGGGTTGTTATCTATATTCAGCCAACTGTCAACTCAATGGGTTGTTATCTATATTCAGCCAACTGTCAACTCAAGGGGCTGTTATCTACATTCAGCCAACTGTCAACTCAAGGGGTTGTTATCTATATTCAGCCAACTGTCAACTCAAGGGTTTGTTATCTACATTCAGCCAACTGTCAACTCAAGGGGCTGTTATCTATATTCAGCCAACTGTCAACTCAAGGGGCTGTTATCTATATTCAGCCAACTGTCAACTCAAGGGGTTGTTATCTACATTCAGCCAACTGTCAACTCAAGGGGCTGTTATCTATATTCAGCCAACTGTCAACTCAAGGGGTTGTTATCTATATTCAGCCAACTGTCAACTAAATGGGTTGTTATCTATATTCAGCCAACTGTCAACTCAAGGGGTTGTTATCAGTATTCAGCCAACTGTCAACTCAAGGGGCTGTTATCTACATTCAGCCAACTGTCAACTCAAGGGGTTGTTATCTACATTCAGCCAACTGTCAACTCAAGGGGTTGTTATCTACATTCAGCCAACTGTCAACTCAAGGGGCTGTTATCTATATTCAGCCAACTGTCAACTCAAGGGGCTGTTATCTACATTCAGCCAACTGTCAACTCAAGGGGTTGTTATCTACATTCAGCCAACTGTCAACTCAAGGGGTTGTTATCTACATTCAGCCAACTGTCAACTCAAGGGGCTGTTATCTATATTCAGCCAACTGTCAACTCAAGGGGCTGTTATCTACATTCAGCCAACTGTCAACTCAAGACCTTGCTTTTTCTCCAGAGGAAAGTCTCTCAGGCTGAAGGATTCTGCTTCCTTAGACTTCCCTGAGTCCAGTGGTACGTTCACACACACACACACACACACACACACACACACACACACACACACACACACACACACACACACACACACAGCGAGCAGCGAGCACAGCGAGTAAGACTGTGACACGGTGACAGGAAGACATAACTATCACTTCCAGGTCGGAGCACGGCAAAGTCACCGCCACCGGAATCTTCAGGATTACCCAGAGGCCTTCTGAACGGAACCCGCGTGACGTCTGATTGTCAGAACGTTGTGGGGACGTCGGAGGCCCACGCTGGGTAATAGGCCAGCTCACTCTCTCATACTCTCCTTCCTGGGTGGTTCCCTCTGACATTTAGTGGACTGATCAAAATAGACTGAAGTCCGGGGAAGGATTTAAAAAGAACATCGATCAGCCTTCTACTTTCTGCCTCTTTTAAATCCCTCTTTGTTTTGCTCTTCTTACCAAGCGGTTTTTAAAGTCAGCGTTCTGTAAAGTACAAAGAAACATCAAAGCCCAGCAGACGACCAGCAGGTGAATCTTTTTCATTGACAATGTTTCACATCACAGATCTTTCTCTGCGTCTGAAAAGGCTTTTATGTACACCGCTTTTAGTCAGATCTGTTGGCTGAGATCTGGCTGTGTTCTGGCTGTGTTCTGGCTGTGTTCTGGCTGTGTTTTGTAAGAGCTGGGATCTGGCTGTGTTCTGGCAGTGTTCTGGCAGTGTTCTGGCTGTGTTCTGGCTGTGTTTTGTAAGAGCTGGGATCTGGCTGTGTTCTGGCAGTATTTTGGCTGTGTTCTGGCTGTGTTCTGGCTGTGTTCTGGCAGTGTTCTGGCAGTGTTCTGGCAGTGTTCTGGCAGTGTTCTGGATGTGTTCTGGCTGTGTTCTGGCTGTGTTCTGGCAGTGTTCTGGCAGTGTTCTGGATGTGTTCGGGCTGTGTTTTGTAAGAGCTGAGATCTGGCTGTGTTTGTAAGAGCTGGGATCTGGCTGTGTTCTGGCTGTGTTTTGTAAGAGCTGGGATCTGGCTGTGTTCTGGCTGTGTTCTGGCAGTGTTCTGGCTGTGTTCTGGCTGTGTTCTGGCTGTGTTTTGGTAGTGTTCGGGCTGTGTTCTGGCTGTGTTCTGGCTGTGTTTTGTAAGACCTGGGATCTGGCTGTGTTCTGGCTGTGTTTTGTAAGAGCTGGGATCTGGCTGTGTTCTGGCTGTGTTTTGGCTGTGCTTTGTAAGAGCTGTGTTCTGGCTGGCAGGCAGGACTTCTATTGGAAGACACCTGGTGTCCACCCACAACCCTGACAGTGTCCTGACAACACCATATAAATGTATATGCATCTAGAAGACAAGCTTCTTGAGGACACACACACACACACACACACACACACACACACACACTCCATGACGTACCCATGATGGAGACGTCATACTCGATGAGTAGCGTAGCCTCCTGTCCACACTGTTTGAGGATGGACATGGCCTCTGCATGGGATGTCCCGTGAAGACGGATCCCATCGATACTCAGGAGCCTGTCCCCTGGCTTCACCGTACCCTCCCTGAGGAGAGAGGAGAGGAAGGGAGGGAGGGGAGGAGAGGGGAGGGAGAGAGGGGGAGAGAGAGGGAGGGAGGGAAGGAGGGAGGGGAGGGAAGGGAAGGGGAGGGAGGGGAGGAGAGGGGGAGGGAAGGAGGGAGGGGAGGAGAGGGGGAGGGAAGGAAGGAGGGAGGGAGGGGGAGGAGAGGGGGAGGCAAGGAGGAGGGGGATGAAAGGGGAGGGGAGGGGAGGGGAAGGAGGGATAGAGGGAGAGAGAGGCAGGGGAGAGAGAGGCAGGGGACAGAGGGAGGGAAAGGAGAGGGGGGAGGGAGGGAAGGAAGGAGGAGAGAGGGAGGGAAGGAGAGAGAGAAAGAGAGAGAGGGGAGGGAAGGAGAGAGAAAGAGAGAGAAAGAGAGAGAGGGGAGAGAGGGAGGGAGGGAGGGAGGGAAGGAGAGAGAGGGGGAGAGAGAGGGAAAGAAAGAGCGATGGAGGGAAGGAAGGAAGGAGAGAGAGAGGAGGAGGGGGGGATAGAGAAGATGTCAGTCAGTGAGCTGTGAATTCTCCACTATGACAGAAAATATAAATTGCTATATTTGGTTTCCACAGGTGAGCTAAACGCTAACAGCTAAC
Organism: Oncorhynchus nerka; assembly: GCF_034236695.1. Classification (NCBI taxonomy): domain Eukaryota; kingdom Metazoa; phylum Chordata; class Actinopteri; order Salmoniformes; family Salmonidae; genus Oncorhynchus; species Oncorhynchus nerka. Next base: position 189,079 of record NW_027040311.1, on the reverse strand, counting down.
CGTCCAGCATGATGTGACACAGGAAATGAATCTCCACGCTGCCTTTGATCAGGTTTCACCAGAAACAACCTGTGACAACCGCTAGAATGGAATCCTGTCCTCCTCACTGGAAGTGTGAACACTGAAGCTACATCCTGATTATCCACACTTCTCCTGGTGGATGCTAACACGATGCTAACACCAAGGCAACGCTTTTAAACGCTGGATGGGGAGTGTGCTGCTGGATGGGGAGTGTGCTGCTGGATGGGGAGTGTGCTGCTGGATGGGGAGTGCTGCTGGATGGGGAGTGTGCTGCTGGATAGGGAGTGTGCTGCTGGATGGGGAGTGTGCTGCTGGATGGGGAGTGTGCTGCTGGATGGGAGTGTGCTGCTGGATAGGGAGTGTGCTGCTGGATGGGGAGTGTGCTGCTGGATGGGGAGTGTGCTGCTGGATGGGGAGTGTGCTGCTGGATGGGGAGTGTGCTGCTGGATGGGGAGTGTGCTGCCTGAACATTTCAGCAGGCAGGAGGACAATCGGGACATGGCATTAGAAAGACTTCCTTGACTGATCCTTCACCACAGTCCATTAATAGACTGTTTATAGGGAGGGAGACAGAGCGAGAGAGAGAGAGACACAGAGAGAGAGAGAGAGAGAGAGAGAGAGAGAGAGAGAGCAAGAGACAGAGCGAGAGAGAGACACAGGGAGAGAGAGACACAGAGAGAGAGAGAGAGAGAGAGCGAGAGAGAGACAGAGCAAGAGACAGAGAGAGAGAGAGACACAGAGAGAGAGAGAGAGAGAGAGAGAGAGAGAGCGAGAGAAAGAGACAGAGAGAGCGAGAGAGAGAGAGCAAGAGGGAAAGGGAGAGACAGACAGATATAGAGAGACAGACAGATACAGAGAGACAGACAGATACAGAGAGACAGGGAGGAGAGGAAGAGACAGACAGATATAGAGAGACAGACAGATATAGAGAGACAGGGAGGAGAGGAAGAGACAGACAACAGTGGCTGGTTGGTTTCCATCCTGGTCCCTGAGGCTACAGTATAGCCACGCCTGAGGGCCTGTTGGTTCCGCCCCTGCACTTAAACACTTCATTTGGATCATTACGTCTTAATGGCAAGGACACCTCTCCTCTCCTCCTCCCCTTCTCTCCTCTCCTCTCCTCTCCTCTCCTCTCCCCTCCTCTCCCCTCCCCTCCTCTCCTCTCCCCCCCTCTCCTCTCCTCTCCCCCTCTCCTCTTCTCCTCTCTTCTCCTCTCCTCCTCTCCTCTCCCTCCTCTCCCCCTCTCCTCTTCTCCCTCTCCTCTCCTCTCCCCTCCTCTCCCTCCTCCTCTCCCCTCTCCTCTCCCTCTCCCTCTCCTCTCCTCTCCCTCTCCCCTCCTCTCCTCTCCTCTCCTCTCCTCTCCTCTCCTCTCTCCTCCTCTCCTCTCCTCTCCTCCTCCTCTCCCCCCTCCTCTCCTCTCCTCTCCCCTCCTCTCCTCTCCTCTCCCCTCCCCTCCTCCTCTCCTCTCTCCTCCTCTCCTCTCCTCTCCCAGCTTTTCTCTGTCTTACAATGAGGGCAAAAAACAACATTTGAGAGGGTACGCAAAGGGGTACGGGACAATAACACGTTTGGGGACCACTGCTCTACACCTTAACCTTGAACTCTGCTGATGTTTCAAACAAGGTCAAGGTAATGTCACAATGAATGGATACAAGTCAGATCTTTGAACTATCTGTGATCTGCTACTCATGTCTAGAATCTGATACACTAGAACTATCTGTGATCTGCTACTCATGTCTAGACTCTGATACACCAGAACTATCTGTGATCTGTTACTCATGTCTAGACTCTGATACACCAGAACTATCTGTGATCTGCTACTCATGTCTAGACTCTGATACAGCAGAATTATCTGTGATCTGTTACTCATGTCTAGACTCTGATACACCAGACCTATCTGTGATCTGTTTCTCATGTCTAGACTCTGATACAGCAGAATTATCTGTGATCTGTTTCTCATGTCTAGACTCTGATACACCAGAACTATCTGTGATCTGCTACTCATGTCTAGACTCTGATACACCAGAACTATCTGTGATCTGCTACTCATGTCTAGACTCTGATACACCAGAACTATCTGTGATCTGCTACTCATGTCTAGACTCTGATACACCAGAACTATCTGTGATCTGTTACTCATGTCTAGACTCTGATACACCAGACCTATCTGTGATCTGTTTCTCATGTCTAGACTCTGATACACCAGCACTATCTGTGATCTGCTACTCATGTCTAGACTCTGATACACCAGAACTATCTGTGATCTGCTAGTCATGTCTAGACTCTGATACACCAGCACTATCTGTGATCTGCTAGTCATGTCTAGACTCTGATACACCAGCACTATCTGTGATCTGCTACTCATGTCTAGTCAGTGATACAACATCTCACCTGTCAGCAGGTCCACCTGGCCTGATGGTCGTTATGACAACGGGGCGGGATTTGTTCCTGTCCTCGTGGGCTCCTCCTAAACAAACCAACAGACAGTTATCACACAAACAGGTGGGTACTGTAACCAAGGATACATATAATTGATTTGTGCTATAAGAGATCACTGAAAAACCAAGGTAATACTGTAGTACCTGATCACAAAGGAAAACAGTTTAAATAAAACCTCTACACAGGAAACACAGTAGCAATACATTGGCTTTCACTGCAGGAAGGACTTATTGATTTAGAAACAGAAAGGGCAATTGAATAAAGTCATTTTAGCCAGTAATTAGTATTTCATTTTAGCCAGTAATCAGTAATTCCAAAGCAGAACATGAACCCACAGTTTGAACACGACATCATCCATTCACGTTCCTCTCTCTCCGAGGAGATAAAGATTAAACATCATCCATTCACATTCCAACCTAAGAGGAGATAAAGATTAAACATCATCCATTCACGTTCCTCTCTCAGAGGAGATAAAGATTAAACATCATCCATTCACGTTCCTCTCTCTCCGAGGAGATAAAGATTAAACATCATCCATTCACGTTCCTCTCTCCGAGGAGATAAAGATTAAACATCATCCATTCACGTTCCTCTCTCTCCGAGGAGATAAAGATTAAACATCATCCATTCACGTTCCTCTCTCTCCGAGGAGATAAAGATTAAACATCATCCATTCACGTTCCTCTCTCCGAGGAGATAAAGATTAAACATCATCCATTCACGTACCTCTCTCCGGGGAGATTAAACATCCTCCATTCACGTTCCTCTCTCCGAGGAGATAAAGATTAAACATCATCCATTCACGTTCCTCTCTCTCCGAGGAGATAAAGATTAAACATCATCCATTCACGTACCTCTCTCCGGGGAGATTAAACATCATCCATTCACGTTCCTCTCTCCGAGGAGATAAAGATGAAACATCATCCATTCACATTCCTCTCTCCGAGGAGATAAATATTAAACATCATCCATTCACATTCCTCTCTCTCCGAGGAGATAAAGATTAAACATCATCCATTTACGTTCCTCTCTCCGGGGAGATTAAACATCATCCATTCACGTTCCTCTCTCCGAGGAGATTAAACATCATCCATTTACGTTCCTCTCTCCGGGGAGATTAAACATCATCCATTCACGTTCCTCAGAGGAGCCTCTTCAATGAGATAAAGATTAAACATCATCCATTTACGTTCCTCTCTTCGGGGAGATTAAACATCATCCATTCACGTTCCTCAGAGGAGCCTCTTCAATGAGATAAAGATTAAACACAACAACAAAAACACACTTGTTGAATTGATGACGGAGAGTAATGAGCTGTGGCAACACCTCTGTAGCGTCGACCTTCAAGTTAACTTCCCCCTCTTCAGAGACCGAGGATAACTCACCAAGGGAGCATCACAAATGGAACCCTGTTCCCTACATAGTGCACTACTTTAGACCAGAGCTCAATGACACCCTATTCCTTATATAGTGCACTACTTTAGACCAGAGCTCAATGACACCCTATTCCTTATATAGTGCACTACTTTAGACCAGAGCTCAATGACACCCTATTCCTTATATAGTGCACTACTTTAGACCAGAGCTCAATGACACCCTATTCCTTATATAGTGCACTACTTTAGACCAGAGCTCAATGACACCCTATTCCTTATATAGTGCACTACTTTAGACCAGAGCTCAATGACACCCTATTCCTTATATAGTGCACTATTTAGACCAGAGCTCAATGACACCCTATTCCCTACATAGTGCACTACTTTTGACCAGAGCCCTATGAAACCTAAAATTAGCAGTGCAGGGAATAGGGTGCTATTTAGATCGCATTTCTAAAAGTTTGTTCCTATTCGTTTTAATGAAGCTTCATTCCAACTGGGTAAATAGAGTCAACTAGAAGGTCATATTCTGTAGTCATATTCAGATCACTTTCCTTTCCTCCGTACCCCAGTCAAACGGCTTCACACACACACACACACACACACACACACACACACACACACACACACACACGTACCTCGAATGACAAAGCCGAACGTATTTCCTTCTTTGTGCAGAGTCACCTCAACGCTTTTGAACATCAGCCCAGAGCCTTGAACAGCTGAGGAGAGAAGAGCAAACACTATATGACCATATCACTACCTCCACAGTTACATCATTACACAGTCTAGGAGAGGAGACATCATTACACAGTCTGGGAGAGGAGACATCATTACACAGTCTAGGAGAGGAGACATCATTACACAGTCTGGGAGAGGAGACATCATTACACAGTCTGGGAGAGGAGACATCATTACACAGTCTGGGAGAGGAGACATCATTACACAGTCTGTCTGGGAGAGGAGACATCATTACACAGTCTAGGAGAGGAGACATCATTACACAGTCTGGGAGAGGAGACATCATTACACAGTCTGGGAGAGGAGAGGAGACATCATTACACAGTCTGGGAGAGGTGACATCATTACACAGTCTGGGAGAGGAGACATCATTACACAGTCTAGGAGAGGAGACATCATTACACAGTCTGGGAGAGGAGACATCATTACACAGTCTAGGAGAGGAGAGGAGACATCATTACACAGTCTAGGAGAGGAGACATCATTACACAGTCTAGGAGAGGAGAGGAGACATCATTACACAGTCTAGGAGAGGAGACATCATTACACAGTCTGGGAGAGGAGACATCATTACACAGTCTGGGAGAGGAGAGGAGACATCATTACACAGTCTGTCTGGGAGAGGAGACATCATTACACAGTCTGTCTGGGAGAGGAGACATCATTACACAGTCTGGGAGAGGAGACATCATTACACAGTCTGGGAGAGGAGAGGAGACATCATTACACAGTCTGGGAGAGGTGACATCATTACACAGTCTGGGAGAGGAGACATCATTACACAGTCTGGGAGAGGAGACATCACTACACAGTCTGGGAGAGGAGACATCATTACACAGTCTGGGGAGGGAGACATCATTACACAGTCTGGGGAGAGGAGACATCATTACACAGTCTGGGAGAGGAGACATCATTACACAGTCTGGGAGAGGAGACATCATTACACAGTCTGGGAGAGGAGACATCATTACACAGTCTGGGAGAGGAGACATCACTACACAGTCTGGGAGAGGAGAGGAGACATCATTACACAGTCTGTCTGGGAGAGGAGACATCATTACACAGTCTGGGAGAGGAGACATCATTACACAGTCTGGGAGAGGAGACATCATTACACAGTCTGGGAGAGGAGACATCATTACACAGTCTAGGAGAGGAGACATCATTACACAGTCTGGGAGAGGAGACATCATTACACAGTCTGGGAGAGGAGACATCATTACACAGTCTGGGAGAGGAGACATCATTACACAGTCTGGGAGAGGAGACATCACTACACAGTCTGGGAGAGGAGAGGAGACATCATTACACAGTCTGTCTGGGAGAGGAGACATCATTACACAGTCTGGGAGAGGAGACATCATTACACAGTCTGGGAGAGGAGACATCATTACACAGTCTGGGAGAGGAGACATCATTACACAGTCTAGGAGAGGAGAGGATACATCATTACACAGTCTAGGAGAGGAGAGGAGACATCATTACACAGTCTAGGAGAGGAGAGGAGACATCATTACACAGTCTGGGAGAGGAGACATCATTACACAGTCTAGGAGAGGAGACATCATTACACAGTCTGGGAGAGGAGACATCATTACACAGTCTGGGAGAGGAGACATCATTACACAGTCTGAGAGAGGAGACATCATTACACAGTCTGGGAGAGGAGACATCATTACACAGTCTGGGAGAGGAGACATCATTACACAGTCTGGGAGAGGAGACATCATTACACAGTCTGGGAGAGGAGACATCATTACACAGTCAACAGGAGAGGAGACATCATTACACAGTCTGGGAGAGGAGACATCATTACACAGTCTGGGAGAGGAGACATCATTACACAGTCTGAGAGAGGAGACATCATTACACAGTCTGGGAGAGGAGACATCATTACACAGTCTGGGAGAGGAGACATCATTACACAGTCTGTCTGGGAGAGGAGACATCATTACACAGCCTGGGAGAGGAGACATCATTACACAGTCTGTCTAGGAGAGGAGACATCATTACACAGTCTGGGAGAGGAGACATCATTACACAGTCTGGGAGAGGAGACATCATTACACAGTCTGGGAGAGGAGACATCATTACACAGTCTGGGAGAGGAGACATCATTACACAGTCTGTCTGGGAGAGGAGACATCATTACACAGTCTGGGAGAGGAGACATCATTACACAGTCTGGGAGAGGAGAGGAGACATCATTACACAGTCTGGGAGAGGAGACATCATTACACAGTCTGGGAGAGGAGACATCATTACACAGTCTAGGAGAGGAGACATCATTACACAGTCTGGGAGAGGAGAGGAGACATCATGACACAGTCTGGGAGAGGAGACATCATTACACAGTCTGTCTGGGAGAGGAGACATCATTACACAGTCTGGGAGAGGAGACATCATTACACAGTCTGTCTGGGAGAGGAGACATCATTACACAGTCTGGGAGAGGAGACATCATTACACAGTCTGGGAGAGGAGACATCATTACACAGTCTGGGAGAGGAGACATCATTACACAGCCTGTCTGGGAGAGGAGACATCATTACACAGTCTGGGAGAGGAGACATCATTACACAGTCTGGGAGAGGAGACATCATTACACAGTCTGGGAGAGGAGACATCATTACACAGCCTGTCTGGGAGAGGAGACATCATTACACAGTCTGGGAGAGGAGACATCATTACACAGTCTGTCTGGGAGAGGAGACATCATTACACAGTCTGGGAGAGGAGACATCATTACACAGTCTGGGAGAGGAGACATCATTACACAGTCTGGGAGAGGAGACATCATTACACAGTCTGAGAGAGGAGACATCATTACACAGTCTGGGAGAGGAGACATCATTACACAGTCTGGGAGAGGAGACATCATTACACAGTCTGTCTGGGAGAGGAGACATCATTACACAGTCTGGGAGAGGAGACATCATTACACAGTCTGGGAGAGGAGACATCATTACACAGTCTGGGAGAGGAGAGGAGACATCATTACACAGTCTGTCTGGGAGAGGAGACATCATTACACAGTCTGGGAGAGGAGACATCATTACACAGTCTGGGAGAGGAGACATCATTACACAGTCTGTCTGGGAGAGGAGACATCATTACACAGTCTAGGAGAGGAGACATCATTACACAGTCTGGGAGAGGAGACATCATTACACAGTCTGTCTGGGAGAGGAGACATCATTACACAGTCTGGGAGAGGAGAGGAGACATCATTACACAGTCTGGGAGAGGAGAGGAGACATCATTACACAGTCTAGGAGAGGAGAGGAGACATCATTACACAGTCTGGGAGAGGAGAGGAGACATCATTACACAGTCTAGGAGAGGAGAGGAGACATTATTACACAGTCTAGGAGAGGAGAGGAGACATCATTACACAGTCTGGGAGAGGAGAGGAGACATCATTACACAGTCTAGGAGAGGAGAGGAGACATCATTACACAGTCTGGGAGAGGAGAGGAGACATCATTACACAGTCTGGGAGAGGAGAGGAGACATCATTACACAGTCTAGGAGAGGAGAGGAGACATTATTACACAGTCTGTCTGAATGTAAAGCTCTGCATCAGACCAGGGAGAGGAGACATGAAAGGAAAAGACACCGAGGTGAGATGTGTTTTGGTAAAGGTGGCTTTGAACTCCGTGTAAAACAGCTCTGGAAAGGTACAAAGGAATTGCGGGGCCTCAGGACTCTGACTTCAGACGGAAGATCCAGTTTCATCTAGTATACATCCAGCTTGACTCTATACTCATCCAATTCTATTGATTAGTATCTATCTATTGAACCAATCAGATCAACAGGACTAATGTTTCTATTGAACCAATCAGATCAACATAATTTATCTATTGAACCAATTAGATCAACAGGACTAATGTATCTATTGAACCAATCAGATCAACAGGACTAATGTTTCTATTGAACCAATCAGATCAACAGGACTAATGTATCTATTGAACCAATCAGATCAACAGGACTAATGTGTCTATTGAACCAATCAGATCAACAGGACAACTCTATCTATTGAACCAATCAGATCAACAGGACTAATGTATCTATTGAACCAATCAGATCAACAGGACTAATGTATCTATTGAACCAATCAGATCAACAGGACTAATGTATCTATTGAACCAATCAGATCAACAGGACTAATGTATCTATTGAACCAATCAGATCAACATGACTAATGTATCTATTGAACCAATCAGATCAACAGGACTAATGTATCTATTGAACCAATCAGATCAACAGGACTAATGTATCTATTGAACCAATCAGATCAACAGGACTAATGTGTCTATTGAACCAATCAGATCAACAGGACTAATGTATCTATTGAACCAATCAGATCAACAGGACTAATGTATATATTGAACCAATCAGATCAACAGGACTAATGTGTCTATTGAACCAATCAGATCAACAGGACAACTCTATCTATTGAACCAATCAGATCAACAGGACTAATGTATCTATTGAACCAATCAGATCAACAGGACTAATGTATCTATTGAACCAATCAGATCAACAGGACTAATGTATCTATTGAACCAATCAGATCAACAGGACTAATGTATCTATTGAACCAATCAGATCAACATGACTAATGTATCTATTGAACCAATCAGATCAACAGGACTAATGTATCTATTGAACCAATCAGATCAACAGGACTAATGTATCTATTGAACCAATCAGATCAACAGGACTAATGTATCTATTGAACCAATCAGATCAACAGGACTAATGTATCTATTGAACCAATCAGATCAACACAATGTATCACTGACTATGAAGGACTGTATCATTTATTGGTCCTAAAACAATAGAACTCACAGACAGGTGGCAGCTCGAATTCCACCTCTAGAACCACACGTTCTCCGACGTTCTTCAGCAGGCTGATGATCTCGTCGTGACGGAACTTGGTCAGATTGATCCCGTTTACAGACTTGATGTAGTCGCCCACGTTGAGCTGGTCACTCCTACACAGAGAGAGATGGATGGTGTGATAGAGGAGGGGAGGAAGACAGAGAGAGGGGATGGGATTGAGACAATCAGAACAGAAGTAGAGAGAAACACAGAAGGAGAAAGATATGGAGACGAGGAGATGGGAGAAACACAGAAAGAGAAAGATATGGAAACGAGGAGAAACACAGAAAGAGAAAGATATGGAGACGAGGAGATGGGAGAAACACAGAAGGAGAAAGATATGGAGACGAGGAGAAACACAGAAAGAGAAAGATATGGAAACGAGGAGAAACACAGAAAGAGAAAGATATGGAGACGAGGAGATGAGAGAAACACAGAGAGAGAAAGATATGGAAACGAGGAGAAACACAGAAAGAGAAAGATATGGAGACGAGGAGATGGGAGAAACACAGAAAGAGAAAGATATGGAGACGAGGAGATGGGAGAAACACAGAAAGAGAAAGATATGGAAACGAGGAGAAACACAGAAAGAGAAAGATATGGAGACGAGGAGATGGGAGAAACACAGAAAGAGAGTGTGTGACAGAAGCACCAGATCATCAGCAAACAGTAGACATTTGACTTCAGAGTCTAGTAGTGTGAGGCCAGGTGCTGCGGACTGTTCTAGTGCCCTCGCCAATTCATTGATATTTATGTTGAAGAGGGTGGGGCTTAAGCTGCATCCTTGTCTCACCCCACGGCCCTGTGGGAAGAAATGTGCGTGTTTTTTGCCAATTTTAACGGCACACTTTGCTTGTGTAAATTATTTTTTTAAATGTTGTATGTTTTTCTCCCAACACCACTTTCCATCAATTTGTAAAAATGACAGGCCAAGTGGTGCTCTGTCTCTTTGTCTCTCTCTCTCTCTCTGTCTCTCAATTCAATTCAATTCAAGGGGCTTTATTGTCTCTCTCTGTCTCTCTCTCTATTTCTCTCTCTGGTAAAATAGGTTACTGTCTCTCTCTCTCTCTCTCTCTCTGTGGTAAAATAGGTTACTGTCTCTCTCTGTGGTAAAATAGGTTACTGTCTCTCTCTCTGTGGTAAAATAGGTTACTGTCTCTCTCTCTCTCTCTCTGTGGTAAAATAGGTTACTGTCTCTCTCTCTCTCTCTCTGTGGTAAAATAGGTTACTGTCTCTCTCTCTCTGTGGTAAAATAGGTTACTGTCTCTCTCTGTGGTAAAATAGGTTACTGTCTCCCTCTCTCTCTCTCCCTCCTTCCATCCCTCTCTCTCTCTCTCTCCCTGTCTCTCCCCCTACCATCCCTACATCCTCTCTCTCTCTCTCTCTCCTCCCTTCCATCCCTACATCCCTCTCTCCCTCCCTCCCATCCCTACTCTCTCTCTCTCTCTCTCTCTCTCTCCCTCCCTTCCATCCCTACATCCCCTCTCTCTCCCATCCCTACATCTCTCTCTCTCTATCTCTCTCTCCCTCCCTCCCATCCCTACATCTCTCTCTCTCTCTCTCTCTCTCTCTCTCTCTCTCTCTCTCTCTCTCTCTCTATCAGTGTGATGGAGAGGAGCAGTTGTCAGAGCGTGTAAAAGGAGGAATCAGATGTGACCCGTGAGTTCAATGAACCAGTCAGCAGCTGACAGGAGGGAGGAGAGTGGTGTTTTAAACAGCATCCATTTATATAGCTAACACACACACACAAACACACACACACACACACACACACACACTGAACACACATACACACACACACACACACACACACACACACACACACACACACATGGTTTATCTCTCTCTCACATGGTTTATCTCTCTCTCTCTCTCCCTCTCTCTCTCCTCTCTGTCTCTCTCTCTCTGTCTCTCTGTCTCTCTCTCTTTCTGTCTGTCTCTCTCTCCCTCGTGTCTCTCTCTCTCTTTCTGTCTGTCTCTCTCTCCCTCTTGTCTCTCTCTCTCCTCTCTGTCTCTCTCTCTGTCTCTCTCTCTCTCCTCTCTGTCTCTCTCTCTCTGTCTCTCTCTCTCCTCTCTGTCTCTCTCTCTTTATGTCTGTCTCTCTCTCCCTCTTGTCTCTCTCCCTCCTCTGTGTGGTGTGTGGTGAGGCAGGTCTGAATCTGTTTGTGGTGAGGCAGCTCTGAATCTGTGTGTGGTGAGGCAGCTCTGAATCTGTGTGTGGTGAGGCAGCTCTGAATCTGTGTATCTGTGTGTGGTGAGGCAGCTCTGAATCTGTGTGTGGTGAGGCAGCTCTGAATCTGTGTGTGGTGAGGCAGGTCTGAATCTGTTTGTGGTGAGGCAGCTCTGAATCTGTGTATCTGTGTGTGGTGAGGCAGCTCTGAATCTGTGTGTGGTGAGGCAGGTCTGAATCTGTGTATCTGTGTGTGGTGAGGGAGGTCTGAATCTGTGTTTCTGTGTGTGGTGAGGCAGCTGTGTTTCTGTGTGTGGTGAGGCAGCTGTAGGTGAAGGTGCGTGTGTGTGTGTGTGTGTAGCATATGAAGGTGTGTTTGTGTGTGTGTGTGTGCGTGCGTGCGTGCGTGTGTGTGTGCTCCGTGTGATGCTGGACATGTGTGTGTTACCTAGCAGCGATGCCTCCCTGGCGCAGGTTGGACACCCGAGGTTTTCCATCCTTGTCTACGCCCCCAGACACAGTGAGGCCGAGTGTGGTTCCCTCTTTCTTCATTAACTCTACAACACTGGAGCCCTTAAACTCATCTGAGAGAGGAGAGGAGGAAGAGGGGAGGAAGAGGGACAGGCGATGAGAGAGGTGCGGAGACAGAACAGGCCCCAACATGATGCAGAACATGAGATCCTTCCTCCTGTCCTCTCCTCCTCCTCTGAAAAGGACTGTCAACACGCTGTCTTCAACTCCTTATCAGGAAGGAAGCAGCGGCTAGATGAACGGTTGAATGGTTTCTCTCTCTCCCTGTCTCTCTCTCTCTCTCTGTCTCTCTCAACCTGTCTCTCTCTCCCAGTCTCTCTCTCTCTCTCTCTCTCTCTCTCTCTCTCTCTCTCTCTCTCAGTGTCTCTCACCCTGTCTCTCTCTCTCTCTCTCCCTCTCTCCCTGTGTCTCTCTCTCTCCCTGTGTCTCTCTCTCTCAGTGTCTCTCTCTCTCTCTCAGTGTCTCTCTCTCTCTCTCAGTGTCTCTCTCAGGTCTCTCCCCGTCTCTCCCCTGTCTCTCAGAGGACTCTCTCTCTCTCTCTCTCTCTCTCTCAGTGTCTCTCACCCTGTCTCTCTCTCTCTCTCTCCCTCTCTCCCTGTGTGTGG